>NW_006408965.1:737408-745184 GCF_000296735.1 Chrysochloris asiatica
TGGTTGAACAGCAACCATTTCCTTTTGGTACAGTGACTCTGTGTATTCCTTCCATCTTCTTTTGATGCTTTCTGCATCATTCAATAATTTTCCCAGAGGAGGTGTACGACAGGTTTGTATTCTTTCACCATACTTATTCAACCTGTATGCTGAGCACATAATCTGAAAAGTTGGATAATATGAAGAAAAATGTGGCATCAGAATTGGAGGAAGACTCATTAACAATCTACCATATTCAGATGATACAACCTTGCTTGCTGAAAGTGAAGAGGACCTAAAATACTTATTGATGAAGATCAAAGAGCACAGACTTTGGTATGGATTGCATCTCAACATAAAGAAAACAAAAATTCTCACCACTGGACCAATAAACAACATTCCTATCAATGGACAAAAGATTGAAGTTGTCAAGGACTTCATTCTTCTTGGATCAACCATCAACACTCATCAAAGCAGCAGTCAAGAATTCAAATGACATATTGCATTAAGCAAATCTGCTGCACAAGACCTTTTTAAAGTATTGAAAAGCAAAGATGTCAGCTTGAGGACTAAGGTGTGCCTGACCCAAGCTATGGTATTTTCAATAACCTCATATGCATGCAAAAGCTGGACAGTAAATAAGGAAGACTGTAGAAGAATTGATGCTTTTGAGTTATGTTGTTGGAGGAGAATATTGAAAGTGCCATGGGCTTCCAAAAGAACCAACAGATCTGTGTCAGAAGAACTGCAGCCAGAATGCTCCTTGGAAGTCAGGATGGCCAAACTTCGTCTCTCATACTTTGGCCATATTATCAGGAGAGACCAGTTGCTAGAGAAGGATATCATGTTTGGTAAGGTAGAGAGTCAGAGAAAAAGAGGAAGACCCCAATGAGAATGATTGGCCAAGTGGCAGCATCAATGGGCTCAAGCTTGACAATAGTTGGCCCAGGATCAGGCAGTGTTTCGTTCTACTGTGTATAATGTCACTATAAATCGGCACTGACTCGATAGCACCTAACAACAACAACAACAACTGTTGTGGCACTGTGAGATAAAACACTGGGCCACAATATCTGTTTGAACCACAAGGTTCTTGTCTTTCTTAATCTGGAAGCTCTGTTGAAATCTGTCTACCAAGGTGTACCCTGCTCATATTTATAAAACCTGTTCCATAGCTTCTGGTTCACAGCAACATGGCAGCCACCACGTATGAGTGGTGGAAAAATTAAAATAGCTGTATGTTATTAATATTATTTATTAATGTTGGTGGTAAGTGCTCTCAAGTTGGTTCTGACTCACTGTGAACCTATATATGGTTTTTGGGGAGTTGCTAGTGAGTTTGAACCACTGACATGCAGTTAGCAGTAGAGTGCTTATCCAACAGTGCCACAACATAACCTTTTTTAATATTATTAATGTTAACATTACAAGATTATAACTTATTTTCATATTTAAATTATGACAGTCATTGAGCTATGGGTTTTCATATTTTAATTAGCATCATAACAATAAATAAATGCTTATTTCCTTTTATATCTTCTGCATTTATTTTATTACCAAATGTTTTAAAAATCACTGCTCCCTTCCCCCAATAAAGTTATTTTCTTCCATAAAGACTTTCCAACAAGTTTTACATTTCTCTAACAATTAATGGATATTAAATCTTAAATATCTGCTATATAACATATATACACACACATAGATATCTTAGTTTGTATTATGGTCTGTAAATTATCTTCACATAAAATTTAGGATCACAAGCTCTGGATTTCAGCAGTCCTGGCTTCCTTTCCTACCTTCATTCTACAATGAATGTGTCACCTTGCAAACATTACATAATTTCTCTGAACCTTAGTTTCTTCGTGAAAGTAATTATATCTACTCTAGTGATTTATTTTGAAAATTAAATGAGATAACTGCACAGCATAATTCCAGGCACAAAATAAGCATTTGATAACTGGCAGTACAAATATGTAGGATGATGTGAACTTACATTTATCCTTTGTGTGTATTTAATTTACACTTGTTGTGTGCCTCAGAGTTCATTGCAACTCACAGTGACCCTCTACAGAGTTTCAAGAGCAGCTGGTGGGTTTGAACTGTTGACCTTGAGGTACTAGTCTAGTGTTTATTCTACAGCACCATACCAGAGCTCATTTAGAGATTTCAAAAGCAATACTAGAAGGTACTCCTTCTTCTGTCCTACTTCACCTTATGTTACTCTAGATTAATTTTTTAAACGATAATTCTCCAAAGAAGAATTTGTTGAAAGTCCAATTCCTAATAATAATAATTATTATTATTATTTGTCTTAAACATTTTGAGAAATTTATACCAAATTTAGTGGAGGGAATAGCTTTGCCAACATTTGGAATTTCCAACAAAGTTTTATTTGACATTTAAAATTTTGTTTTCCATCATGATACATGGAAAAAATATGGAAGTTTTCAAAGACTTCATTTTGCTTGAATCCACCATTAACACTGATGAGAGCAGCAATTGAAGGAATCAAATGACATATTACCTTCAGTAAATCTGTTGCACAAGACCTCTTTAAAGTGTTCAAAAGCAAAGATTTCAGTTTGAGGACTAAGGTGTTCCTGATCATGTTGTTGTTGTTAAATGCTGTGAAGTTCAATCTGATTCATAACAACCTTGTATAGGTATTCTGAAAAGTGGTGGGTGGATTTAAACCACTGACTCTAAACTAAGGCTCAAATGAACCCTCTGGTTTAGTACTTATCCTACTAGGGTATTTTCAACAGCTTCATATGCATGTGAAATTTGGACAGTGAATAAGGAAGACCATAGAAGAATTGATGCAGTTGAGTTATAGTGTTGGATAAGAATAACAAGAAAGCTGCAAGCCACCACCTTACATGGATGAACCTTGAAGATATTATATTAAGTAAAATAAGTAAATAAGTCAGTCACAAAAGGACAAATATTGCATAAGATCATTATTGTAACAGCTTTAGAAAAAATACCTATACTAAAATGAAAAACAAAAACAAAAAACTTTGTTGGTTAACAGGATTAGGAGGAAGGGTGTGGTAGAGCACAGGGTAGGAGATAGACACATCATAGTTCGGGTGTTGGGGGTCAATATGCAAGAAGAAGGAGGAGGGCAGAAGAACAAGGTAGATAGAAGAACTCTTAGTCAGGTTTGCATGGGCTAAATGGGACAGAGGTAAATAGTGATGTATGCTAAACCTTGTAACAACAGGGCTCTGTGATACAGGGATTGGAGCATAATCTGAATGGGTAAAAGAGGGGAAATAATGTTACAATGCTTGATTGTCTTATGAATCTTGGTTTCCCTTGTCTACTATTGCAAATTAGATACTTGAGGGGTATACAAAGGAATATCATGAAACATGATTATAGAAAGCTTGTAAGCCCATCTTTAGCCTATAACTGATTCGAATTCCTAAAAGGGGTGTTATAACTTACCCAGTGAAATAGGCTTCTTCTGGAGGTTTTGTTCTGTATAAGTCCCTAGGTATAATCATGATCCCCATCAAGAACCTTCTGAGGTGGGACATTCTATCTTGAAAGGACAAGAAAATCAGCCTAGAACTGGTAGAAGAACAGAAGATACTTCTTGAAAGAAAGACAAACAGGAAAAATCCAAAACAAAAATGTCAATCATATTGGTTACTACAAGAACAAGCAAGTTGTTCACCGGGGAGCCATCAGGGCAAGCAATCAAGTCCCTTCAGAACAACACCCCTCCAAGACTAAAACTCAAAGACAATGTATGAGCAGGCACGTAAGCTTGCTGGCAACCACGTTGGTTTACTGCTGAGTGGAAGTGGGGGAAAAGCAGTAATGAATATATGGGTTGAGTTTGGCAATGTTCCATAGACTCCTGTCAACCTACAGATGTGAGAGAGAAGAAGGTCTGATTGGTCCAAAGTATGGTGAGACCTGGGGACTCCTGGACCCATGGACAAATAAATCGCCATGGAAGGCTAGAACAGAGTGAAACATTCAGTTGATAAGAAGTGAGTGGAGGTTAGATCATTTTGCAGTCCCACCAGCAATTCAGGAGTGTCCCAGTCTCTCCACATCCTGGCCAGCATTTATTGTCCTCAACTTTTTGATCTTTGCTGTTATTGCTGGTGTGAGATGGTACCTCATTGCTGTTTTGATTTGCATCTCTCTAATGCCTAGTGATTGTGAACATTTCTTCATATGTTTGTTGGCTGCCCGGATCTCCACCCTGGTGAAGTGTCTGTTCATATCCTGTGCCCATTTCTTAATTGGGTTGTTTGTCTTATTTTTGTAAATGTGTAGCATTTTCCTATATATTTTAGAAATTAGTCCCTTATCCGATATGTAGTTGCAAAAGATTTTTTCCCTCTATGAAAAGCAATAAGGTGTTTCCTCAGAAGGTTGAAAATAGAAATAACATTCGATCCAGCAATTCCTCTACTTGGTATTTACCCACAAGAAAAACAAGCCACAACACGGGAAAATATATGTACTCCAATGTTCATAGCAAGAATACAATAGCAATGAAACGATGTATGATAGAATGAATGTAAAACTAATGTTCCCCCAAGTAAATTATCACACAATAAAAAAAAAGGCAGTTGGGTTGGGAGAATTAGGGTAAGACAGGCTCTAAGGGAACAAGAGAGTGTAAGTGCAGTGCATGAAAGTGCTTAAAAATAATACAATAAAAATACTTCAAGATGTGTGACTGTATATTTTAAGTTCTTTTTATGGTGTTTGAGAAATACAAATAAAGTACTTGAGTCATGTCAAAATGTCAAAGAAAAAAAAAAAAAAACAAGAGGGGAGTGTAGATGCACAAAAATTCCCAAACTTATAGATAGTACCCATTTGACATAACTTTGATAGCTGGATGATCAGAATTTGACTAGAGGAAGAAAAAAAATTGATAAAGGAACCAAGCATAAATTGCTACAATTTGATGAACTTGGGCTATACTTATGGATGTAGTAGTCCAAAACGCCAAGTGCGAGGGAAGGAATCTTCACATCAAGGATCATTCTCATACCTTCTGTACACAGGGTTGACAGGTACAGGTAACTTAGACATTGGCTACCTAAAATGGGGAGAGAAAGGGCACTAAAAGCATGAAGTGACTGGCTTACAAGTTTTTAGAGGGAGTTTAGTTGCAGAATACAAGGGAAGGTAGAATCCCCACTGAATAATTTTTATCTTGTCTAGACAGGTCTGGTGAAAGGAGATGTGGATAAGATTCTTATGAATCAATAGTGAGTAATTTGTTATCATGACTAATTGTAACTGTCACAACTGTAAAGGTAGACATTTTGTAAAACAAAGGGAAGAGTAGTAGTTAATTTCACAGTCCACAAAGAGAGGACCCTGTGACCAAAAAGGGAGAAGAACATGAGTGAAATGTGATACAATATCCAGAGAAGAAGCAGCACAAGAGATGGAGACACAGATGATGACATGGAAAGATAACACAGCTGAGGTCTCTGCACTTATGGAAAGAGAAAGGCTGTGTGCTTGCAGTCAGGTGGCAGGGTTGAAGAATGTGTCCTTTGGTTGTTTAAATGGTTGTATATTTAAATGATTGTTTTGTATACATCCACCCCCAAAACAAAACAGAAGGGAATAGAAGATAATACTGTTAAATGATGATGCAAGGAGGTTGTTGTAATCATTGTAATGAAAGGAAATACGACAGAATGACTGTAAAACCGATGTTCTCCCATGTAAACTATCACTCAATTCACAATAAAAACTTTAAAAAAAAAAAAACATGGATTGCAAGAAATACAAACAAGACCTCGGGCCCGCGCCACTGTTGCCATCGGGCCAGTCCATGTGTCCCGGGCCCCCGCTCTTCCGTCGACCATGCTGGGTTTGGAGCCCCCCCGGGTCGCCGGAGAAAAACCAAGGGAGCACCAGCCCGCTGGACATGCCAGCGCCTGCTGTAGCTGCGCCTTTGCTCTGCTCAGGCCGTCTGGTGGCCTCTTTACTCCCTGCCCTGCCAACTTCACCCAGCCTCCGCCCAATGGCTGCTCGCTGCCATGTTGTGGGTTTCCGAGTTTGAGTGCTTAAAGATAATGTGATTTTTTTTGTTGTTTGTGTGACAATTTCTTTCTTTTTTTTTATGATTTGGTAAAAAAACAACACAAAAACTTCTCACGCCAGACCGTGGACAGTGAAGCGCCACCAGGCGACCCCACGTGTACGCGCTTTAGAGAACAAGAGTTAGAAAAACTTCTTCCATCTGGCCTTGAGACATGAACTGCGGGACTTTTAAGACTTGGGGCCATGAACCTCATGCTGGACTGGTGGAAGTCTTTACCTGCCCTGGGCTGGACTTGAACCACAGACCTTCCCCAGCATTCTCTCTTCCTTGCCTCACCTCACTCACACCAGACACTGAGCTAAGCTGGAGCATCTGGCAGCAACATGGATAAGTATGACGACCTGGGCCTGGAGGCCAGTAAATTCATTGAGGACCTGAACTTGTACGAGGCCTCCAAGGATGGACTTCTCCGGGTGGACAAGGGTGCAGGAAACAACCCCGAGTTTGAGGAAACTCGCAGAGTGTTTGCCACCAAGATGCCCCAAATCCACCTCTGGCAGTAGCAACAGCTCTTCCAGGAGGAGGCCCTGCCCAGGGGAGGCCAAGGTCCAGTCTATGGTTGGGGCCACTTAGGCAGCAAGGTAGCTCTGGATGGTGCCGCCAAGCCTCCTGTCGCTGCCTCTGCAGTGGCACCTGGGACATCCACCATCATTGCTGCTGTGCAGGCCTTATACCCAGCCCAGGAGCAGAGAGCCAAGTTGTTTGCCCATGGCATGCACCATGGCAACCAGGAGTGTGTGTCTGGGGAGGGTTCGAAGAATTCTGAGTTGTCTGCTTTCCACCAACCAGGCCCCTGCAAAAATTCTTCCTGCCACACTCATGGAGACTACTATGACAACCTCTCTACGGTAAGCTCAAAGTGGGGTCACAATTCAGGAGTGCCCCCTAACATCAGGTCGGCTGTAGGGAGTGGATGGTCTGACACCCTAGGGAGTAACTCATCACTGCCCAAACCCTCTGGGAATCATCGTCTGTACCAGCCGCAGCTATCTAGGGCCTCCAGCAGGTCATTTGAGAGTGGCCTTGGTGGCCAAAATGGTGGCATTGGTGGCCATGGTAGTGAGAATCCAGTGGGCTCTTGGTCCACCTCTTCTTCCCAGCCGGTAAACTCCAGCATTCCTTCCTCAGGCCCAGAGAATGGTTACCCTCCCAGCCCAGGGCTCCTTCTTTCTCAGCACCCCTGACCAGTAAAGGAACTCTTCTAAGAGCAAATTCAGGGATAGGGAATGATGTTTCTGGTATGATGCCCAAATCCACTGTGGACCCCAAACCCTGGTTCCAGGATGGTCCCAAATCCTACCTTTCTAGTTCTGTCCCATCATCCTCATCTGCAGGAATGGACAACTCACAGATGGGTGTGGCCTTTAGGCTAGGTCCCAATCCTGGCAGCACAGACCCTGGAACTGTTCTGAAGCTCAGCACCACCAGCCTTGTCCATCCAGCAATACCCACCCTGCCGGAATTATCTAGGAAAGAGGGTCCCCTTGGCTGGTCCCCTGGTAGCAGCCTGGGGCCTGTGCTCTCAGAGAGCCCCAGTACCCCCAGGGTGAGACTGCCCTGCCAAACCCTTGCCCCTGGACCCAACCTTGGACACACCACTCTCAAAAGGGATAGAACAACCAGAAAGAAACTTGACAATGCCATGGAGGAACTTAACAACACAATCAACCAGCTTGACCTCATAGACATATACAGAG
>NW_006408965.1:746612-747893 GCF_000296735.1 Chrysochloris asiatica
CTTCCCTCTTCAAATAGGAACCAGACAAGGATGCCCTTTATCACTGCTCCTATTCAATATTGTGGTGGAAGTTTTAGCCAGAGCTATATGGCATGATAAAGAAATTACAGTCATCCAAATCGGCTAAGAAGAAGTAAAACTCTCCTTATTTGCATATGATATGATCCTATACATAAAAAAAACCCCAAAGACTCAGTAAAAAAGCTTTTAGACCTCATCGAAAGATTCAGCAAAGTGTCAGGGTACAAGATCAACATACAGAAATCAATTGGATTTCTCCATAGCAACAATAACGATGAAAAGGACATTAAGAAAACAATACCATTTACAATAGCCACGCAAAAGATAAAATACCTAGAAATAAACATAACCAGAGAAACAAAGGACTTATACAAAGAAAACTACAAAGCACTACTACAAGAAACCCAAAGAGACCTACAGAAGTGGAAGAACATACCATGTTCCTGGATAGGAAGACTCAACATCGTGAAAATGTCAATACTAACCAGAGCAATTTACACATACAATGTAATCCCAATCCAGATTCCAACAACATTCTTCAAAGAGATGGAAAGGACAATTAATAATTTTATATGGAAAGGAAGGAGACCCAGGATAAGCAAAGCACTGCTTAAGAGGAAGAACAAGGTTGGAGGTCTCTCACTTCCCAATTTCAGACTTTACTACATGGCTACAGTGATAAAAACAGCTTGTTACTAGTACAACGAAAGAGACATTGATCAATGGAACAGAAACGAGAATCCAGATATCAACCTACCCACCTACAGCCAAATGACCTTCAACAAAATGCCTAAGCACATTACATGGGAAAGAGACTGTCTCTTTAACAAATGGTGCTGGCAGAACTGGAAAGCGCTATGTAAAAGACAGAAACAAGACCTTTGCCTCACACCATATACAAAAATGAACTCAACATGGATTAAAGACCTAAATGTGAATCCCAAAATTATGAAGATCATCAATGAAAAAATAGGGACAAACATGAGGGCACTATTCCAGGACATAGACAGACTGACACATTTTGAAAAGTACACAAACAAAAATAGACAAAATAGACAAGTGGGACATGCTAAAATTTAAAAACTTGTGTTCATCAAAAGACTTCACCAGGAGAGTAAAAAGGGAACCCACAGACTGGGAAAAAATCTTTTGCAATGACATATCGGATAAGGGACTCATCTCTAAAATATGTACCAGTTTGTCAACAAAAGTAAGACAAATAACCCAATTAAATGGGCACAAATAACACAATTAAATGAA
>NW_006408965.1:750958-763366 GCF_000296735.1 Chrysochloris asiatica
CAATAATGGTGAGTTTGGGGTTGGACCATCCAGTGTTTTTTTCTGTTGTGTATAAGGTTACTATGAGTGAGAACATATATTGGCAACTATAAACAACAATATTTTCAGTAATTTTAATTTGTTTCTCCTCAACTACTTGTGGCTGTAACTAGATGGAAAAAGAGAGAAGTAGAGACCCCTCAATTCCTCACCTTACATGATGCAAAGACTATCACACAACGAAACCCAGAGACAGAGACAGAGGACTCAAAAAGTGTGACCAAATATTTTTTTGTTAAATGTTTTATTGTGAATTATGTGATCGTTTACATGGGAGAACATTAGCTTTACATTCATCCTATGGTATATCATTTCATTGCCATGGTTACCATCCCCTCCAGGCATCATCAAACAACCAAAGGGTATACCCTGCAAGCCTGTTCCCCAGTTGTCAGCACACAGCCCCTCTATCTCTCTGGGTCAAAAGTCCCCAGCCACTCCATCTCTACACATCATCGTCTCTGCCTCAATCTCTGTTGTCACTGCTTCTCTGGGTAGAGTTCCGCTCTCTGCTCTTCTCCCTTGTTGGTCCGAGACCTCTGCTCCTGGACTTCAAAGGCAATCATCCACTCCCTTTTGCTAAAAAATGTCTACCTTTACATTTCCAACCCTCACAATCAGTCCTGAAGTCCTGATAACAATTTTTCACTATTGTATCACAAGAGACCTATCTGCATCTCCCTTCCTCAGCACCGCCCAGACAGATTGGATACTACTTAGTGGAGATTCTACCTTCCTCCATGCCCTCTGGATCTAGGTTCCCTCTTGAAAGCTTATAAGCCAGTAACCAGCAAAGAACCCCCCTCCTTTACTATGGGTTCTTTTTCTTAGTCTTTTACAGTTAAATGCAGTATTTCTCCATTTGTGAGTGACTAATTTCACTCAACATAATATTCTCAAGGTTTGTCCATGTTATGCAGTGGCTTGCAGCTACCTTGTTATTCTTCAAGGTAGCATAATATTCCTTTGTATGTATGTACCACTGTTTGCTTATGCATACTACAGTTGATGGGCACTTAGGCTGTCTCCATTTTTTGCTATTGTAAACAGTTCTGCTATGAACATTGGTGTGCATATATTTACTCTTGTTATGGCTCCTATTCCTTGTGGGTAAATACCAAGTAATGGAATTGCTGGATCATAAGGTATTTCTATTTCCAACCTTCTGAGGAAGCGCCACATTGCTTTCCAGAGAGGTTGGACCTTGTTGCAATCCCTCCTACAAGGCAGAAGGGTCCAAATCTCTTCATATCCCTGCAGGCATATATTGCCCTCTACTTTTTTTACTTTGCTGTTATTGCTGGTATGAGATGATATCTCATTGTTGTTTCCTTGATATTTCATCCTTTGGGTGGCTATTGTAAATGGTTTTGTCCTTTTCAGTGCTGTTGTTTTTTGTACAGAGGAATCCAACTGATTTTTGTGTGTTGATCTTATACCCCACCACTTTGCTGAATCTTCCAATGAAGTCTAGGAGCTTTTTTTACTGAGACTTTTGGGTTTTCTACGTATAGGATCATATTGTCTGAAAATAGAGTTTTACTTCCTCTTTGCCAATCTGAATGCCTTTAATTTCCCTGCCTTGCTGTACAGCTCTTGCTAAGACTTTCAGCACAATATTGAATAGGAGTGGTGACTAAGGGCATCCTTATCTGGTTCCTGTTCACAGAGGAAAGGCTTTCAGTTTCTCTCCATTGAGTGTGATGTAGGCTGTTGTTTTTCATATATGCTCTTAATTATGTTGAGGAATTTCCCTTTATTTCCTACTTTGTTGAGTGTTTTTATCAGGAAGGGATGTTGGGTTTTTCAAATGCCTTTTCTGCATCAATTGATATGATCATGTGGTTCTTTTGCTTTTTCTTATTTGTATGGTGGATTACGTTGATCGTTTTTCTAATGTTGAAATATCCTGGCATCCCTGATATGAATCCCACTTGATCATGATTTATTATCTTTTTGATGTGCTGCTGGATTTTGTTGGCTAAGATTTTGTTGATAATTTTTGCATCTATGTTCATGAGGGATATTGTTCTATAATTTTCATTCTTAGTGACGTCCTTCACTGGTTTTGGTATGAGGTTATGCTTGCTTCATAAAATGTATTAGGATGTTTTCCATCCTCCTCTATCTTCTGAAATAATTTGAGTAGAATTTGTGACAGCTCTTCCCTGAATGTTTGGTAGAACTCACCAGTGAAGCCATATTGGCCTGGACTTCTTTTGTTTGAGATTTTTTTGATGACCTGATCAATTTAATCTTTTGTTATGTGTCTGCTCATGTTTTCTACTTCACTGTGTGTAAGTTTAGGTAGGTCGTGTTTTTCTAAAAAGGTATCCATCTCTTCTAAGTTTTCAAATTTGTTGGAGTACAACTCTTCCTAGTATTCTATTATTATGCTTTTGATTTCCTTTGGTTCTGTTGTGACATCTCCCATGTGGCTTCTAATACGTGTTATTTATATCTTCTCCCTGTTTTCTTTTGTTTGGTTTGCCAATGGCCTAACAGTTTTTTCAAAGAACCAACTAACTTCTTGTCCAGTTGATTTTTTCTATAGTTTTTTCTGTTTTCTATCTCATTTGCTTCTGCTGTAATCTTTATTATTTCTTATCTTTTGGTGGCTGTAGGTTCCCTCTGTTGGTCTGTTTCTAATTGTTTGAAAATGCTGTGTTAACATGTTAATTTTGGTTTTTTCTTCTTTTTGGATGTGTGTATTTATTGCAATAAATTCTCCTCTCAGAACTACTTTCACCATGTCCCAAAGATTTTGGTATGTTGTGCTTTGATTGTCATTAGCTTCTGAGAACTTTGTGAGCTCCTGTTTCATTTCTTCTACTACCCAGTCGCTTTTCAGCAGGGTGGTATTTAGTTCCCATGTATTTTACTTTATTTCCTTGGTATTCCTATTGTTGATTTCTAATTTCATAGCATTGTGGCTTGAGAAGATGCTTTGTGGAGCAAATATATTCATATTTGTAAGTACGTTTGTTTTGTGGCCAAGACATGGTCTGTTCTGGAGAATGTTCCATGTGCACTGGAAACAAATAAGTATTGTGGGTTTTTTTAGGTTTAATGGTCTGTACACATCTATGAGGTCCAGTTAGCTGATTGTGTTGTTTAGTTCTTTTGTGTCTTTGTCAAGTTTCTTTCTGGTTGTTCTATCTATTTTTGAAAGCGGTGTATTAAAATTGTCCACAATTTTTGTAGATATATCTATTTCTTTCTTCAAATCTATTAGAATTTGCTTTATATGTTTTGGGACTCTTTCATTGGAAGCATAGATATTTATTATGGTTATGTCATCTTTTTCAATTGACCTTTACTCATGAAATAATGTCCATCTTTATCTATTATGCTGGTTTTTGCCTTAAAGATTATTTTATCAGAGATTAATACTGCCACTCCTGTTTGTTTTCATTACAATTAGCTTTGTATATTTTTTCCCATCCTTTGACTTCTAATCTGTTTTTGTTTCTGTGTGTGAGATGTGTCTCTTGCAGACAGCATACTGAAGGATCTTGTTTTCTTATCCATTCTACCACCCTCCGTCTGTTAATTGGTGCATTTAATCTTTTAGCATTCAGTGTAATTATTGATAGGTATGGATTAATTGCTGCATTATTTTTGTGGTTTTTTTTTTTTTTTTTTTTTTTTTGCTGCTTTCTTTGTTCTGTGTGTTCCTTTATTGAGTTCATGCTTTTTGTGTTCTTTCTTGTGAGTTTCCTCATAGTTTTAATGTTTCCATGTTCTTCTTGGATTTTCATTTTCTTGGTATGCTGTGAAGTGTTGATTTTCTTTGAGGTTACCTTATTCTCCATTAACGTTTCCCTCAATTTAGTGCAGTCTATTTTATCCTGCAATCTAACTGACCTTCTCACCATCAGGATCTCTGTTCCTGCATGTTTACCTTCTTTTACATTGTAATTGTTTTGATCATAGACTGACCTTCCAGATTCTCTGAGATGGTTCTTATAGTTTATAGAGAAAATTTCTCCCAGAAGTTTTTCAACTATTTCCTCTGTGGACTTTTGTGATTTTTCGTGTTCTGGAATGCCAATAATTCTTAAATTATTCCTCATCATGTTTTCCAACATGAATCTTAGACTTTCTTCTGATTTTTAATCTTTTTTTCTGTGTGCTCTTCTATCTTAGTGGTATTGAGAGATTTGTCTTCCAGATCACTGGTTCTGCATTCCATCTCTTCTATTCTACTCCTTTGCTCTTTCAGTGTATTGTCTATTTCTGATATTCTATTATTAATCCTTTGGAACTCTTTCTGTAGGGTTTGAATTGTTTCCAATGCTATATATATCTTATTTGATTATTCCTGTAGTGTTTCCTGACTTCTTCCTAATTTTTCTGAACTCTACTGTAAAGTGTTTTGAAACATTTTATAATCATTTTTTCTGAATTCCTTCTTAGGCATTTCCAAGGCCTGCCCTCCATCCAGAATGTAGTCCAGGTCTGCCACTAGGTCATTTGTCTCAGACATTTTATCTTGTTTCTGGACATGTGCTGATATGGTCATCAGTTTTTGCTTCTTGGACATGTTTAGTGTTTATATGTGGCCTTAATACTTAATTGAGTATGTGTTTTGGTATTTTTTATGCTTTCTGATTTCTTCCAGGTAGATGTCATCAGGATGTGGGCTTCCCATTTCACTCTTCTTATTGATTAACTCAGAGTAATTTTTACAATTTGCTATTGGTTCTTACCTGGATTTTGGTGTTTTCTAAAGTGTGATTGTAGCTCAACTATATGGCAGCCATTGCTGTCTCTTCTTGGTTAATATGGGGAGAGAAAGAGTCCCCAAAAGGTAGAAGGTGGAGCATAAAACAGAAAAACAGCAACAGCAAAACAACAACAACAAAACATAGATTGAATACAGTAATCTATAATCACAGAAAAGGAAGAGGAGGAAGAGGAAACAAAACAAAACAAAACAAAAAAACAAAAAAAACCTGTTGCCTAATATGAGTATGACCTTAATGTCCTCTTTCAGCTTCTTGCCTTCAAAGTTGCCTGGGAAAATCAAGATGTCACTGTTGGTTGTTACATTGTACCTCAGGATTTAATTTAATTTTTGGCCTGTTTTGTTTTTACACTCTCTTTCCCTCTCCTCACCCTTTGTTTCCTGGCCTTTTCCTTATTAAAAAATAAAACAGTTCAGGCCCAGCTCTTGGGTTGAGTATATCTGTGCTCATGTGTGGCAGAAGAACCCACTAGTAGTGAGGGTTTGGGGTGTCCACTAGCTCAGACACTCCCTCCAGAATGGAGGTGTGCAAACAGTGGGGAGTCAACAAACAGATACTAAAGACAACAAAAATCAAAACAAAGCAAAACCAATAAGGTGTATTGTCCACCTATGCTCCAAGCTTCCCATGGCATTTTTCCGTGGTGTTTCTGCTCCTCAGCTTGATCTTGCTGTTTGGTCTTGTCCAAGTTGTTGGCTTTGGGCTGCTGAGCCCGCAGATTCGAAAGTACATGATTTCTTACTTTTGCTACAAGTTCCACTAGTTATAAGCCTTCAAACATTTAAAATATTCCTACCTGTGTGGTTCTGAGTTTTGGAGCTCTGCCCTGAATCTGCTTTGCCTGGTATAGTGTGGTATTGCTGATGGGGAACCTCACTGCACCTCTATCCTAGATGCCATCAAGCCTCATCCCGTAACCACATTTTTCAAACCAAAATTATTTTGAGAATAAAAAGGGTCACTAAAACCTTTGTTAGACATTATTTTATCCATAATAATTTTGAAACCAAGACTGTTTTGGTCCATGATGTCATTCTGCTTGAGACAAAACTAGAGTAATCTCCAGGTTTGAGAAAAGAAGACAGAGATTGAGCAGTACTGAAGAGAGAAATAAAAAGATGTAATAAGTAAGGAAGCATAGCAAGAGAAGAATCTGAGAGTCAAAAGAATATAGTCATAGGTCTGTTAAAATATATACATTTAATAATATATTCAAGTGGCTATTCATAATTATAGTCTTCATGAATATATAAATGTTTTCCATGAAAATATTTTCAAAGTTAATACAATTTTCTGGACTTATATTTCTGCTTAATGTAGTGCTCTAGAATAAACACTGGACAGCTAACTGCAAGGTAGGAAAGTTCAAAACCACCAGTCAGTCTGAGGGAGAAAGTAAGTTTTTTACTCTCAGAAAGATTTACAACTTTGGAGACCTTATACAGGATCACTCTGAGTCAGAATGAAATCGATGGCATTGAGTTTGAGTGATACTATAGGATAGGCATTGAACTGCTAACCACACTTTGGTGATTCAAACCCACCAATAGCTCGGCAGGAGAAAGTTGAGACTATCTTCCCCCATAAAGAAATTACAGTCTCAGAAACCTTAGATAGGGTCCTGGTATGGCACTTTGAGTTAATGCACTGGACTGCAAAGTTGGTTTGAACTACAAGGTTGGCGGTTCACCAGCAGCTTCTCGGAAACCTTATACAGGGTCATTATGTATTGGAACCAATTTGACAACACTTAACAGCAACAATGTGTTAGGATTGATTTGATAGCAGCAAGTTTGTTTTTTGGTTTATATTTGTATTTAGGAAGAAACAAACAGTATTCATTAAAATGCTGCTATAAAGACAAACTGAAAAGCAGTCAACTTGAATTTTAAAGAAATCTTGACACACTGGTAAAGCCATTCCATCCAACACGAACCACTGTATTTTTGTTTTAAATTAAAAAATTAAAAATCTATCAACCTTAAACAAATTAGCTTTTAAAGAAATCACTTGTAGTGATTAGACTTTCAGTCATTGGCCTGGTTAGGTTTTTTTTTTTTTTTAATGTTTTATTGTGAATTATGTGATAGTTTACATGGGAGAACATTAGTTTTACATTCATCCTATCGTATATCGTTTCACTGCCATGGTTACAATCCCCTTCATGCATCACAGGGTATACCCTGCAATCCTGCCCCTCCTGTCATCAGCACACAGTCCTTCTCCTTCTTTGGGTCTAAAGTCCCAAGCCACTCCATCTCTCTACCTCATCATCTCTGCCTCCATCTATGGCATCACTGCTTCTTGGTAGGGTCCCGCTCTCCGCTTTTCTCCCTTGATGGTCCCAGAGACCTCCACTCCTAGACTGCAAAGTTAATCATTCTCATCATTTTGCTGTAAAACATCTATCTTTCCATTTCCAACCCTCAGGCCTGGTTAATTTTGCATCCACAGCAAAGTATAGTATATAATTAATATTAAAATAATCAAGGTACATGAATATTAAATTTGGAATTGCTGTTAAGACTCATAAAATCTTAAAAATCATGATTTTTAATATTAATTTTGATCATTTTATGTAATGGGAATCATAATATATTTCCATATTCAATGCTAAGATTGTTCCATCTCTTTCAATTGTTTATTCCACCTTTAGTAGAAATCTTTCTAGGCAGGGGATTAGCCAAAATTGGTTAGGAGGTTAGGAAAAAAAACCCTGTTGAAAAGTGGGTAGGAAGAAGCTAAAATTGGATTGGAATTCTCTATAAAGTCAGATTATTCAGGTTCTTAACACAGTTAGAGAGCTGTCTTCTGCATGGTGAGTTTAAGTAGCTTAAATATTCCTGGGGATGAAAATATTTTCTTAGCATAAAACACAGGTGCAAGAACTATGTTGCCGAGGAAAAGTATTGGTAATCATCTGAACCTCTTTCCTGTGGCATGCTCTGTAGCCAAACTTTCAGTGTACCTCAGTGGCTTAGGGTTTTTTCTCATCACACTCAAATAGAGATAGCCTATTCTCCATGTAATGAAAAGACTATCTCAAAGTAGCCTGAGGAATTTCTTGAAAAGGCAATGAGGGCTAAAATAATCTTTAAGGGAGTTAGCTGTGTTTGTTCAGCAGGAAGAAGCTTTTAAATGGAAAGTGTTCATTAGCTATTTGTCCTGGACTGTGATGTTTTATATTCCAATCATCTCATTTAGTCTCATTGGACTGGATCCTGTCCTTTTAAGCTAAGAGGTGGTTGGCAAAATGTCTTACCTGGCATAGATAGAGCAGAGAAGAAACTTTTTCTTTCCATTTTTGCAGATTTTCAGACATCTGTGTTTATAAATGTTAGACCAATGAAAGCTGCATATAACAAATTACTCTAGGTTTTAGTAGATACAAAAAGTCCACTTTTGTTAAAAAGGTCAGTAACCTCTTCACAAATTATTATGACAATGAATATTTCTTTTTGTCCTTTCTTGTACTCTCTCCTATAACAGAACTGAACGTTATCAACACATGGTCAACATTTCCTCTTCCTTTCTTTCAATATATAGTGGCTGTACCTGCATCCATCCTATTGTGACTCATTTTACTTTTCCTCACTCATTTCTTTGTTCTTTTTCTCTATATGTGGTCAAATGAATCATCACAGCATTCTTATCTTTCACAGGAATACATTCTGATATCCAGAGTCTCTGTTGTTGTTGTTAGGTGCCTTCCAGTCAGTTCCAACTCACAGCTACACTATGTACAACGGAACGAAACAGATCCCAGTCCTGCATCATCCTCACAATTGTTTTTACACTTGAGTTCATTGTTATTACATTTGAACCCATTGCTGCTGCCACTATGCAAATCCACCTCATTGGGTGTCTTCCTTTTTTCACTGACTCTACACTTTACCAAACATGATATCTTCCAGGTATGCCTTACCCAAGCCATGGTATTTTGAATAGCCTCATAAACATATGAAGGTAGGACAGTGAATATGTGAGTCTGAAGAAGAATTGATGCA
Organism: Chrysochloris asiatica; assembly: GCF_000296735.1. Taxonomy (NCBI): domain Eukaryota; kingdom Metazoa; phylum Chordata; class Mammalia; order Afrosoricida; family Chrysochloridae; genus Chrysochloris; species Chrysochloris asiatica. Next base: position 759,756 of record NW_006408965.1, read on the forward strand.
TTTGAATCATGGTGTTAGAAAAGAATATTGGAAATAATATGGTATGATAGTTAAGATTTTGTGTCAGCTTGACTATGCCAGAAGTCACAGTAGTTTGGCAGTTCAGATGTTATCCCCATGGTGAGAACTAATCTAGTATAGTTAACTCTGTGATGATTGACTATGAGTAGTTGTAGCTAAATCTATGATGATTTGCTATAAACAGCCAATCGATTGACAGGATGTTTCCTCAAGGATGTGACCTGGTTCCAGTAATTTAACACTCAGGTAGAGCTTGTTTGCTTTCTAATGGAACTGGAACTTGCATGTTGTTCCTACTACAACCTCCAATTTATTGGGTTTGACCCAATGGCATGCTAGGTCCATGCCTGCTAGACCTGCCTACCCGTCTGACTGTTTTCCTGCTGGATATGACCTGCCTCCTTATCAATCTTGGATCATCAGACCCAGATTGTGATCCTATAGCTTCTAAAATGGTGAGACATTTTATTGATATAAACTTGTCTCTCAATATATACATATATAACTTTCACTAGATTTCTTGCTCTAGAGAACCCAGACTAAACACATGGGTTGCCAGAAAAACAAATCTGTACAGGGAGAAGGAAAGTCAGAGTTCTTCTTAGAAGCCTGAATGGCCTGACTTTGTATCTCAGACCTTGGACCTATCAGGAGGAGCCAATCCTTTGAGAGAGACACCATGTTTGGTATAGCACTTTAAACTTACTTGATTTAGCTTTCTACCCAATGTTTTCTTAATTCTCACCAAGCAATTGGGCTGTTGTTGTAATGTGCCATCAAGTCAGTTACTGAGGAGCAGCTGGTGAGTTTGAACTGCCAACCTGTGGTTCAAACTTATTTTGTAGTCCTGTGCTTATCATACAGTGCCACACCAGCACTCCTGGGGCCATGCATATAAGTTGTATAGGACTCTAAGACTGGAAATGGTTAATTTTGCTATCCAGCTAGGTTTAAAAGTAGCCATCTGAGAAGCAGAAATAGAATATCCCAAGACCACCAAAGGAAGGGCATGAGTGTAGCATGAGATTACTACCTAGAAAAATGGCTATAACAGAGGTGATGGCAGAGGTGGTGGCATGGAGAGACAGAGCAGATGTAGGCTTTAGGATAATGGACAAGTAAGGTTGAGTGCCTAACGGCAGGAGACTGACTTGCAAAATGTTCACTTTGGGTATTCACAGACTGACTAAAAGAGATTTGTAACACTTGCTTGACCAGAGCAAAGGCCAAGGACCACATGGTTGAGAGGCTGACAACAAGATTGAGGTATATCTGCATTATGGCAGACAAGAGACATTCTTGATAAGAGAATTGCTACATCCTAAGTTTTTCTGATCCTGAATTGTACCGTTAGCTTCCCTAATAAATTCCATAATGCTTATTTATGAGTTCTGCATGACCATTGAAATGGATTGTTGAACAGAGATGTGAAGCAGAGAGTGCTGTGGGAGGGATGTCTTATCTCCACTTAACAGGAATCAACCTTGCGCTTATTTTGAGTTTAATTCTCTTTTCCCCTTGTGAAGCAACATGGTTTTTGCACTTGGTAAAGAGGAGGCTTAATAAAAAAGAGGAAAACACCAAATGATATGGAGTGACATGGTGGTAGCAGCAATAAGTTCAAGATTAACAATTGTGAGGATGCCACAGGAGCAGGCAGTGTTTCATTCTGTTGTGCATAGGGATTCAATGAGCTGGACCTGACTCAAGGTCAGCTATGAACAACTACAAGAGAGCCTAAAGGTCAGACTACATTCTCACGAAGGAAAGGAATGTTGGGGATGATACCTATGCTAACAAGTTTCATGGAATCATTCAGTATTTCAGGTTTGAATTTTTCCATCAACTCTTTCAGCTTGAGAAATGCTCAGCATGTTCTTTTCCTTTTGATTTTCTAACTCCATGTATTTGCACATTTCAATATAACACTTGACTTTGTCTTCTCAAGCTTTCCATTGAAATTTTCTGTTCTGCTCTTATACTTTTTCATTTCTTCCATCTCTATGCTGGAAATCATCTATTTTGAACTTTTTTTCCCTTTCATTTCCTTTTTCATGATCTTTTGCTCTCTTCCTCTATGATGTTCTTGATGTCATCTTAAAGTTCTTCTAGTCTTTGGTTATTAGTGTCTGATGTGTCCAGTTTGTTCTTAAAATGGTCTCTAAATTCAGGAGGGGAAGTATGTTCAAGGCCAGGAGTTCTGGAGTGTTGCTGTTGTATCAGCATTGGAATATAAACCACAAAGTTGACAGTTCAAATCTACCAGCTACTCCTTGGAATCCCTACACTATAAGTGGGAAATGATGCAATAGCACTTAACAACAACATGGTCAAGGTCATAATTTTATTCTTGTAGTCTTGTTTTAATTTTTTTTTAGCTTCAACGTGAACTTACAAACGAGCAATTGATGGTGTGCTCACAGTTGGTCTCTGGCCTTGGCTGATGTTAATGAGATTTTCCACCATCTTTTCCCACATATTTAGTCAATTTGATTCCTTTGTATTCCAGCTCATGAGATCCATGTGTATAATCACTTTTTAAGTTGCTTAAAAAGGTTATTTGCAATGAATAAGTCCTTGATTTTGCAAAATTTTATCATGTAATCTCCAGCATTATTTCTATCTCCAAAGCCATATTTTCTAATTACTGAGCCCCCTCTTTGTTTCCAACTTTTCCGTTTCAATCACCTATGATTATGAATGGAATCCTGGTCTATCTTGATTACATATTTGATCAAGTTCAGACAGAAGAAGTTGAAAGAATTCTTTGATGTTATCATCACTGGATTTAGTAGTTTGTACATAAATATGAATAATAGTCATCTTAATTCTCTTCCTTGTAGGTACATGGATAGTATCCTACCACAGAAAGAATTTTACTTAAAGATAGATCTTGAGGAGGTGGGGCTTGATGGTGGATTAGGGAGCAGTATGACTCTGACAGCAATAACATAGAATACCAGACAAAGCACATTCAGAAGATAGTCCAAGAACTCTGAACCACATATAAGTCAATGTTTATAGGGATCAAAGCTGACTGCTAGCAGAATTTTTAGCAGTAGCAAGAAAGGTAGTGTTTTCTGATCTGCGGCTTCCAGCCAGCATGGTGGAGTAGTAGCAGGATAAGAGGAACACTCCCAGTAGAGGTCTGAAAAATCATCAGAGATAAAGGTGTGAACATTTTTTGTTGTTGTTGTTGTTTATAGTTCTTTCACTGTCTGTGCACCTCCACTCTGGTGTCTAGAGAGGGTGCCTCAGTGAGTGGATGTTCCCCTTCACACCTGGAGTGTTCTACTATGCATATGCACAGATCTCCCCAGCAAAGACCACATATGAGCTGCAAATAGATCTAGACTTCTCATTGGAAAGAGGCTAGGTTTTTGAACAGCCTGAGAAGGAATTCAGTAGAATGATATTGAAGTACATCCAAATGCAAAATAAGAAGTGGGATGAATCAATAGGAAATGCATAAAACAGAAAGGTCTCTAAAAACAGCTTCAACTGGCTGAATGAGGGGCATTAAAGTGATACTCATATTTTGCTACGTGTTCTTTTTCATTGTGTGTGTGTGTGTGTGTGTGTGTGTGTGT
>NW_006408965.1:763596-764268 GCF_000296735.1 Chrysochloris asiatica
TTTCAAACTGCTGACCTTAAGGTTTGCAGCCCGATTTGTAACCACTACGCTACCAGAGCTCCTAGCTATAATTACACCCTGTAAAATCCTGCATCCAGACAAGAACCAATTCCAGCTACTTTAATCCAGATACGCAGCCAACACCTGCTACAGTTACTATGAGTTGAGTAATAAGAAGAGTAATAAGACTATAAGAATAATTTAAAAAATTGAGAAGGGATGCCCATCTTCTGATTACTTATACCTAGAGGCAATCAGAAAGCTTAATAATATATCAACATACATTCATCTACTTACTGAAAACACATCTAATTACTGAAAATGTCCAAGAGTCAGTCGAAGATATTGGCACATGTCCAGAAACAAGATAGAGTAACTGAAACAAGTGAGCTGCAAGTACATCTAGACTTCTCATTATAGGGAGTCCAGGATTTTGAACTGCTTGAGAAGGAAATCAGGATAATGATATTGGTGTGCATCCAAATGCTCTACAGATGGATTGAGAAAAATAAGAAAAAAGTCAGAAAGCACAACAGGAATAATCAAATAATATAGAAACAGCTTTTGAAACTATTCAAAACCTGCAAAAAGAGTTCTGGTTTGGGTGGTGGCAGAGACAGCTAGATAGGAAAAGCTCTATGTGGGAGGGATTGAAAACCCAGAGAAGCTGTA
>NW_006408965.1:765573-766506 GCF_000296735.1 Chrysochloris asiatica
TATAGCATTGGAAACAATTCAAAACCTGCAAAAAAGAGGTCCAGATGTTTAATAATAAAATGTCAAAAATGGACAATACACTGAAAGGGCAACAGAGCAGAATAGAAGAGATGGAAGCCAGAACTAGCAAGCTGGAAGACAAATCTCTCAATACTGCTAAGATAAAAGAGCAAGCAGAAAAAAGGATAAAAAAAATCTGAAGAGAGTTTAAGATTCATGCTGGATAACATGAAGAGGAACAACTTAAGAATTATTGGCATTCTGGAATAGGAAGAATCACAGAAATCCACAGAGGAGATAGTTGAAGAGCTTCTTGAAGAAAATTACCCTAACATCTTGAAAGATGAGAAGATATACATTCAAGAAACAAAACGTACCCCAAGAAGAATAGACCTCAAAAGAAAATCACCAAGACATATAATAAACAAACTCACCAAAATCAAAGACAAGTAGAGAATCCTTAAAGGGGCCCGGGAGAAGAGAAGTGTCAGTTACAAAGGCAAGCAATTCAGATTAAGTTCTGACTTCTCAGCAGAAACCATGCAGGCAAGAAGGCAATGGGAAGACATATAGAAACACTAAAAAAACAAAAAAAACAAACTGCGAATCAATAATCGTCTATCCTGTAAAACTATCAATCAAATACAATGCTACAATCAAAACATTCCAGGATAAAAAGACTCTAAGAGATTTTACCAAAACTAATCAAGGACTTCAAAACATCCTAAATGGAGTTATTTGGACTGAAAATCAACAAGAACAGACAACAACCAGAGATTTACAGGTGTGGCAACAACACCTGGAACTCAGTCGACAGATAGCAGAGTTCAGAACAGAACAAAACTACAACAATGAATTCAAAGGAGTTGGGAGGTAAACCGAATATCAAAATAATATCAATGTCAAAGAAGGTATAAATGTAGGAACAGAGAT
>NW_006408965.1:768434-768941 GCF_000296735.1 Chrysochloris asiatica
CCTCATACCAAAACCAGGGAAGGACATCACTAAGAAAAAAAACTACAGTCGAATATCCCTCACGAACATAGACACAAAAATTCTCAACAAAATCCTGGCCAACAGAATCCAGCAGCACATTAAAAAAATAATACATCATGACGAAGTGGGTTTCATAAAAGGGATTCAAGCATGGTTCAACAGTAGAAAAATAATCAATGTAATCCACCACATAAATAAGAAAAAGGAAAAGAAAGAACCACATGATCATATCAATTGATGCAGAAAAGGCATTTGACAAAACCCAACATCCATTACTGATAAAAACACTCAACAAAGTAGAATTTGAAGGGAAATTCCTCAACATAATCAAGAGCATATATATAAAACCAACAGCCTACATAACTCTCAATAGAGAAAAACTGAAAGCCTTCCCTCTGCGAAAAGGAACCAGAAAAGGATGTCCTTGACACCACTAATTTTCAATATTGTTTTGGAAGTATTAGCCAGAAATGTACGGCAAGATAG
>NW_006408965.1:770527-771603 GCF_000296735.1 Chrysochloris asiatica
TGGTACAATGAAGGATCCAATGATCAATGGAACAGAACAGAGAATCTTTAAATTAACCCTTCCACATACAGCCAGCTGATTTTTGACAAAGTGCCTTGGTACGTTACATGGGAAGGGGATGGTCTCTTTAACAGATGGTGCTGGCAGAACTGGAAAACGATATGCAAAAGATTGAAATAAGACCTTTACCTCATGCTGTATATAAAAACCAACTCAGCATGGATTAAAGACTTAAATGCGACTCACAAAATTTGGAAAGTCATCAATGAAAAAGTAGGGACAAATGTGAGGGCTCTAATATAGGGAATACACAGACTACCAAACATTTTGAAAATTACACAAACATAAGTAGACATAATACATGAGTGGAACATACTAAAAAAATTTAAAATTATGTGCATCAAAAGATTTCACCAAAAGAGTAAAATGGGAACCCAAAGAATGGGAAAAATCTTTTGCAATGACACATCAGACAAGGGACTCATTTCTAAAATACATTGGGGAGTACAAGAAAAGACAAATAGCCCAATTTGAAAATGAGCAAAGGACATGAACTGACACTTCACCAAGGAGGAGATCCGGGCAGCCAACAAACATATGAAGAAATGATCACGATCATTTGCCATTAGAGAGATGCAAATCAAAACAACAATGAGATATCATCTCACACCAGCAATAACTGCAAAGATTAAAAAAAAGTAGAGGACAGTAAATGCTGATAAGGATGTGGAGAGACTGGGACACTCCTGCATTGCTGGTGGGATTGTAAAATGATCCAACCTCTCTGGAAAGCAATATGGCACTTTCTCAGAACATTGGAAATAGAAATACCTTATGATCTAGCAATTCCTCTACTTGGTATTTACCCACAAGAAATACAAACCATAACATGAGTAGATATATGCACACCAATATTCATAGCAGCAGTATTCCCAGTAGCAAAAAGATGGAGACAGCCTAAATGCCCATCAACTGAAGAAAGGATAAACAAACTGTGGTACATACACACAATGGAATACTATGCTACCTTGAAGAACAACAAGGAAGCTGCAAGCCACCATATAACATGGATGAAC
>NW_006408965.1:772112-774214 GCF_000296735.1 Chrysochloris asiatica
CATGCATCATCAACCAACCAAAGGGTATACCCTGCAAGCCTGCCCCCTACACTACTCCCCACCCCCCAGTCTTCAGCACACAGTCACTCTCCCTCTCTGGATCTCAAGTCCCCAGCTGCTCCATCGCTCTACGTCATCATCTCTGCCTCCATCTCAGGCATCACTGCTTCTCTGGGTAGGGTACCGCTCTCGGTTCTTCTCTGTTGATGCTTCTAGGGACCTCTGCTCCTAGACTGGAAAGTTAATCACTCCCTTCCTTGCTATAAAATGTCTACCTTTACATTTCCATTGGTTGTCTTTTGACTTTTGGTTTCCCTTGCCTACCATTGTAAAATAGACACTTGAGGTGGGGAGAAAGGTATAGCCAGAATCATCACTATATAAAGCTTGTAAGCCCGTCTTCAGCCTATAAATGATGAGAGGCAGTGATTCCAGGGATGGAGACAGAGACAATGATGTGGACAGATAGAGTGGCTGGGAACACTGGACTCAGGGAAGGATAAGGGCTGAGTGCTGGTGTCTGGGAGGTGGGGAGGGTAGGCTGTGTGGTATACCCTTTGGGGTTATTTGATGATGCATTGAGGGGATTGTAATCATTGCAATTAAGTGAAATACAATAAGATGAGAGAAAAGCTGATGTTCTCCCACGTAAACCTTACAATAAAAATTAAAAAAAAAAAAAAAAGCCTGCGAAAAGAGGTCCAAATGGTTAATAACAAAATATCAGAAATAGACAATACCAATACCCTGAAAGGGAGTAGTAGAACTGACGAGATGGAAGTCAGAAACAGACAGGTGAAAGACAAATATCTCAATACTGCTCAGACAGAAGAGCAAGTGAACAAAGGATTAAAATATCTCCATAAAGTATAAGATTCAGGCGGGACAACATGAAGAGGAGTAATGTGAGTTATTGGAATTCTAGAACAGGAAGAATCATGGAAGACCACATAGGAAATAGTTGAAGAACTGCTGGAAGAAAATTTCTCTAACATCTTGAAAAACTTAAAGATAAGTTTTCAAGAATTTCAATGAACCCCAGGAATATTAAAAGACCCTAAAAGAAAATTACTAAGACATATTATAATCAAGCTCTCCAAAATTGATTTCCCACTTGAAAGGACATGTTAGCCCAGAAATCAGCTAGGGAAAACAGAAGAGTTACTTACAAAAGCAAGCAAATCAGACTAAGCTTTGATCTTTCAGCAGAAACCATGCAGGCAAGAAGACAATGGGGAGACATATATAAAACATTGAAAAATTTTTTTAAAATTAAAATGAAAACAACCAATCAAGAATCATATATCAAGGAAAGCTGTCAATCAAATATGACAATGTAATAAAAACTTACCTTATATAACAGAAGCTAAGGGACTTTGTCAAAAGGAACCCAGTACTTCAAAATGTACTAGAGGGAGTTGTTTGGACTGGGAACCAACAGGAACAGACAACAACCAGAGATTGGCATGTGTGGCAACACCACGCAGAACTCAATCGACAGATGGAATAGTTCAGAACAGAACAGAACTGCAAGAACAAATTCAGAGGATCTGGGACATCAGTCCATGATCAAAACAATTAAAATGTGAAAGAAGGTAAAAATATAGGAACAAAGACTCAGGTGATAAGGGGGTCTGGTAGATTACATGGTAAAAGAGACTGTTTTAAATGGAGGGAAAGTTTAATAGAATATACAGTAACCTCAGAGAAAATTAATACTTCACAATACATGAAGAAAATGAAATCCCAAGAAAAACATGGAATATTAAAAATATGAAGCTTAAGAATAGGTGCCCATACTAAAAGAAGGAAAGAAAAAAAACCCCAATATTTCTTTTTTGGCTACCAAGGGTGGAAGGGAGGAAACAGTAGAGCACAGGGGAGGGGATAGATACATCATATTTAGGTGATGGGGAGGACAATACACAAGAAGGGGAAAGGGATGGAAGAAAAAGGTAAATAGGGAAATACTTATGCAGGTTTGCATGGGCTAAATGGAACAGAGATAAATAGTGATGTATGCTCAACCTTGGAACAGCAAGGTTCTGTGATACAAGAATTGAGGCATAGTCTAAATGGATAAAAGAGGAGAAATAATGTTA
>NW_006408965.1:774519-780767 GCF_000296735.1 Chrysochloris asiatica
GGAGTTCAGCGCCTGCGCGCACGTGGAGAAAGACAAGGAAACAAGAAGGAGGAAGTTGAGGTCGGCGCCATCTTGTAATGGCGTTTGTAGCTCTCAACAAAAATGCTTGACTGTCTTATGAATGCTGGTTTCCCTTGCCTATTATTGTAAAATAGACACTTGAGTGGGATAGAAGGGAATGTCGGGAAACATGAAATCAAAAAACTTTTAAGCCTATCTTCAACCAATAACTGTTTGGAATTTCTAAAAGAGGCTCTAGAACTTGCCCAGTAAAATAGGCTTCTTGCAGAACCTCTGTAGTATATAGGATCTTGAGTAGAATCTTGAGCCCCAATCAAAACCTTCTGAGGTGGGACATTCCCACTTGAAAGGACAATGCATGATTTCACACTTGAAAGGACATGTTAGCCCAGAAGAGCTAACAGAATATATATCCAGAAAGAAAGACCAACAGGAAAAATTGGAAAAAAAAGGGGGTGCAGTTTGATTGGCTACTACAAGAACAGGGAAGTTGTTTTCCGGGGAGCCATCAAAGCAAGCAATCAGTCCCTTCAGGACAAACCCCTCTCCAAGACTGAAACACAAAGGGAACACATGAGCAGGCATGTGATCTTGCTGGTGACCATGCTGCTCTACTAGTGAGTGGAAGAGGGGAAGAGGCAGCAATGAAGATATGGTCTGAGATTGACAAAATTCCATATACTCCTTTCAACTTGGAGATGAGAGAAAGAAGAGAAAGGGCTAGTTGCTCCCAAATATGGTGAAACCTGAGAATTCCTGTGTCCATGGATAATGACCTAGCCACAGAGGGCTAGAGCTTAGAGTGAAGTGTCCAGCTGATATGAAGTGAGAGAAGATGCACAAAAATATCCAAACTTACAGGTAGTACCCATTTGACCTAGCTTCAATGGTTTTTGATTATCAGAACTTCAATAGAAGAAGATAAAAAAAATTGATACAGGAAACAAGTGTAAATTGCTACAGTTTGATGAACTTGACCTATACTTATGGATGTAGTAGTCCACAATACCAAGTGAGAGGGAAGGAGTCTTTATATCAAGGATCAAAAGTATCATCTTTGTACACAGGGTTGATAGGGATGGGCAACTTAGACAATGGCTACCTAAAATGGGAGGGAGGGCTCTAAAGACATGAAGTGATTGGCTTACCAGTTTTCAACAGGGAGTTTAGTGTCAGAATGCAATGGAAGGTAGACTCCCCACTGAATAATTTTTATCTTGTTAGACTAGTCTGGTGAAAGAAGATGTGGATAAGATTCTTATGAATCAATAGTGAATAATGGTTATCGTGCATAATTGTGACTGTCAAAACTGTAAAGGTAGATGTTTTGTAACATAAGTTGGGGGAGGTTAGTAGTTAATTTCACAGTCCACAAACACAGAACCCTATTATCATAAAGGGAGAAGAGCATGAGTGGGTTTGGGATCCTATGCAGAGAAGCAGCAACATCAGAGATGGAGACAGAGATGATGACATGGAGAGACAGAGCAGCTGAGAACACTAGACTCATGGAAAGAGAAAGACTGTGTGCTGGCATCCAGGAGGGAAGGTTGCAGGATGTGCCCTTTGGTTGTTTAAATGGTTGTATATTTCTGAGTGCTTTTGTGTACATAAAAAAAAACAAAACAAAATAAAACAAAAAAACAGAATGAATAGAATCAAACACTATTGAGTGATGATGCATGAAGGGGATTGTAATGTAAGCATTGCAATGATATGAAATATGATACAACGAGTGCAAAACGGATGCTCTGCCACGTAAACTATAATTCAATGCACAAAAAAAGCTTTAAAAAAAGAGACAGATCTTGCATTGTTGTTTTTGATAATGAATGCTATGCTATTCCTCTTGAATTTATCGTTCCTCGCATAATAAACCATGTGATTGTCAGATTCAAAATGACAAATACCAGCTGATTTCAGGTATTTAATACCTCATCTGTCAGTTTGTCATTCTATGGTGGTTTGTGAGTTGCTGTGATTTTGAAAGCTATGACACCAGTATTTTAAATAACCAGCAGGGTCACCCATGTTGGACAGGTTTCACATGAACTTCCAGACAAAGGCAGACTAGGAAGAAAGAGTGATGAACTACTTCTGAATCTTTAGTCACTGAAAACCTAATGAAAAGCAGAGAAACACTGTCAGATATAGTGCTGGAAAATGAGCTCCTCAGGTTGGAAGGCACTCAAAATGCAACTGGGAAAAGCTGCCTCCTCAAAGTAGAGTTGACTGTGATGATGCGAATGGAGAAAATCTCGTGGGAGAAAAGCCCATGGGAAAATCATTTGCTGATGGGTCACAACTCAAAATGAAGAGAAACAGCTGTAAACATCCATTGAAAATCGGAACATGGAATGTACGAAATATGAAGCTGGGAAAATTCAAAGTTGTCAAAAATGAAATGGAATGTATAAACATCAATATCTTAGGCATTAGTGAGCTAAAATGGACTGGTATTAGCCATTTTGAATCTGACAACCACATGGTTTACTATGCTGGGAATGACAAATTGAACAGGAATGGTGTTGCATTGATTGTCAAAAAGAACATATCCAGATCTGTCATGAGGTACAACACTGTCTGTGATAGAATAATATCCATGTGCCAACAGGGAAGCCTAGTTAATTCCACTATTATTCAAATTTATGCACCAACCACTAAAGCCAGTGAGGATGAAATAGAAGAATTCTACCAACTTCTTAAATCTGATGTTGATCAAACATGCAATCAAGATGTATTGATCATTACTGGTGATTGGAACGCAAAGGTTGGGAGCAAAGAGGAAGGATCAGTGGTTAGAAAATATGGCCTTGGTGATAGAAATGATGCTAGAGAATGCATGATAGAATTCTGCAAAACCAATGATTTGTTCATTTCAAATACTTTCTTTTGACAGCATAAGAGACGACTATACACATGGACCTCACCATATGGATACATAGAAATCAAATTGACTACATCTACAGAAAGAGATAATGGAAAAGCTCCATATCATCAGTCAAAACAGGGCCAGGGGCAGACTGTGGAACAGATCATCAATTACTCTTCTGCAAATTCAGACTTAAGCTGACGAAAATGAAAACACGTCCACGAGAGCCAAAATATGACCTTGAATGCATCCCAGCTGAATTTAGAGATCATCTGAAGAACAGATTTGATACATTAAACACTAAAGACCAAAGACCAGAAGGGCTGTGGGATGATATCAAGAACATCATACAAGAAATCAAAAAGTCATTGAGAATCTTGCTGCTGTCCCTGACAGACTTTCCCATCGGGTCACAGGGATGCTGAGACTGCCATCTGGACCCTCCCTGTCCATGTTATCCCAGGCAGTACTTTCTGCTGCCACAATAGCAACCCCCTCCTTGAAGAACACAACTCTTCTAAATCCAGGAATGTTTCAAGTCACAAGGATCTTTCACATAAGGCAGCCAAGTCTTGCCCCTGAATATGCAGTGAAAGTTCAGCTTGGACTGATCCCTGAGGAATTCTTTCAGTTCCTTTATACTAAAACCAGTGTCACAGGACCATATATGCTCAGAACTGGACTTATTTTGTATTGTCTATCTAAAGAAATACATGTGGTTACCCCAGAAAAAATCTCTACCATAGCAACAGCAGGATTGCTTGTCTAGGTAATTGAAAAATATGATGCCTCTTTTGGACAGTTTGTTGATAAAATCAATGAGCAAAAAATTGCCCGACTAAAAGAAGTGAAGCAGACTTGCATCAAATATCAAATATATTCAAGATGCAACTGAACTTGAGAAGGCGCAGCAAGCACTGGCTGACAAACACCATTACCTCTTTGATGTTCAAAAGAATAATATTGCTATGGCCTTGGAGGTTACTTACCAGGAACAGCTGCACAGAGTATATAAAGAGGTGAAGAATTGCTTGGACTACCACATCTCTGTGTAGAATATGATGCATCAAAAAGAAAAAGAGCACATGATTAACTGAGTGGAGAAGAATGTATTTCAAAGCATCTCTGCACAGTAGTGAAAGGAGACATTTGCCAAGTGTATTCAAGATTTAAAGCTGCTTGCAAAGAAGACTCAAGCACAGCCAGTTATATAAATGTACCAATATCAACTGAGACAGCTATAAACAGTTGACTAAATGGAAAATTACTCTGGTAGCGTAGTGGTTACGAATCGGGCTGCGAACCTTAAGGTCAGCGGTTCGAAACTACCAGCTGCTCCACGGGAGAAAGATGAGGCTTTCTACTCCCGTAAAGATTTACACCCTCAGAAACCCTATACAGGGTCGCTATGGGTCGGAACCGACTCGATGGCACATAACAACAACAACAAATGGAAAATAGTCTATGTGATGAAATCATTCTTTGTGTATTGCTGTCTATTCAAGTTACAGTTCACCTTAACTAAAAAGGATGTTTGAGTTTGGCATACTAACAGAATAATATCAATACAATCAAGATGGCAGATCGGGTAGACATGCAGTGAGGAGCTGCATCAGCAACAACACAGAATACTGGGCCAAGCAGGTTCAGGGGATGGTGCTAGAACACTGAACCATTTATAAAGGAATATTTAGAAGATTGGCAGGCTTACAGGTAGGGGGCTTTGTAGACGAATCAAGAAATCCTTTGCTTTTTAATTCAAGATGCTCAGCTATTCCCAGAGCCACCATCTTGGAAAAGACCAAGTAAGGGAAGGATCAGAGCAGCCACGAATGCCTGACAGAACCTCGGTGATCCAGATGTGGACATTCATTTTTTGGTATCTGTTCATTGGTCTCTCACTATCTGCACACCTCCATTCTGGTGACTAGAGGGGATGCCTGAGCAAATGGATACACCACCCCCAACCATAGAGGGTTCTATTAAGCATGCACACAGATCTTGTTTCCACTTAAAGATAAATGGCCACCACTTGTCTGTCAGTTTGCCATACTGTGGTGGCTTGTGAGTTGCTATGATTCTGAGAGCTATGCCACTGGTACTTTAAACAGCAGGGTCACCCATGTTGGACAGGTTTCACATGAGCTTCCAGACAAAGACAGACTAGGAAAAAAGAGTGACGAACTGCTTCTGAATCTTTAGTCACTGAAAACCTTATGAATAGCAGAGAAACACTGTCAGATTCAGTGCTGGAAAATGAGCTCCTCAGGTTTGAAAGCACTCAAAATGCGACTGGAGAAGAGCTGCTTGCTCAAAGTAGAGTTGACTGTGGTAACACGAATAGAGTAAAGTTCTTGTGAGAAAAGCTGGAAGGACCTTCATTGGCTGATGGGGCACAACTCAAAATGAAGAGAAACAGCTGTATGACAAAGTATGACTCTGGGAAAATTTGAAGTTGTGAAAAATGAAATGGAACATGTAAACATTGATATCTTAGGCATTAGTGAGCTGAAATGGTATTGGCCATTTTGAATCTGACAATCATGTGGTTTACTATGTAGGAAATGACAAATTGAAGAGGAATGGTGATGCATTCATCATCAAAAAGAACATATCCAGATGAGTCATGAAGTTTAACACTGTCTGTGATAGGATAATATCCATGTGCTTACAGGGAAACCCAGTTACTACTACTATTATTCAAATTCATGCACCAACCACTAAAGCCAGTGAGGATGAAATAGAAGAATTCTACCAACTTCTTCAATCTGAAATCAATCAAATATGCAATCAAGATGTATTGATCATTACTGGTGGTTGGAAAACAAAGGTTGGTGGGCAAAGAGGAAGAATCAGTGGTTGGAAAATATGGTGTTGGTGATAGAAAGCATGCTGGAGAATACATGATAGAATTCTGCAAAATCAATCATATGTTCATTTCAAATACCTTCTTTAGAAAGCATAAGAGATAAATTTACATATGGACCTCACCAGATGGAAAACATAGCAATCAAACTGACTACATCTGCGCAAAGAGAAGATGGAACTGCTCCATATCATTAGTGAAAACAAGGCATGGGACAGACTATGGAACAGAACATCAGTTACTTATATGCAAATTCAAGCTGAAGCTGAAGAAAACGAAAACATGTCCACGGGAGCCAAAATATGACCTTGATTATATCCCACCTGAATTTAGAGGTCATCTGAAGAACAGATTTGATACATTAAACACTAAAGACTGAAGACCAGTAGAGTTGTGGGATGACATCAAGAACATCATCCATGAAGAAAGCAAAAAGTCATTGAGAAGACAAGAAAGAAGGAAAAAGTCAAAATGGATGTCAGAAGAGAC
>NW_006408965.1:781777-782469 GCF_000296735.1 Chrysochloris asiatica
AGAGCACAGCCTTCGGTATGGATTACATCTCAATGTAAAGAAAACAAAAACCCTCACCACTGGACCAATAAACAACATTCTTATCAACGGAGAAATGATTGAAGTTGTCTAGGACTTCATACTTCTTGAATCAGCTATCAACACTCATGGAAGCAAGAAATCAAAAGACGTATTGTATTAGGCAAATCTGCTTCACAATAACTTTTTAATGTGTTGAAGAGCAAGGATGTCAGCTTGAGGACTAAGGTCTGCCTGATGCATGGCATGGTATTTTCAATAACCTCATATGCATGCCAAAGCTGGACAGTGAATAAGGAAGAGCATAGAAAAATTGATGCCTTTGAGTTATGGTGTTGGAGGAGAATACTGAAAGTGCAATGGGTTGCCAAAAGAATGAATAGATCCATATTTGAATAAGTGCAGCCAGAGTGCTCCTTAGAGGCCAAGATGTCCAAACTTTGTCTCTCATACTTTGGACATATTGTCAGGATGGACCCGTTGCTACAGAAAGATACCATGTTTGGTAAGGTGGAGAGTCAGAGAAAAAGAAGAAGACCTCCAACGAGATGGATTGGCCAAGTGGTAGCATCAATGGGCTCAAGCGTGGCAACAGTGGTGAGGTTGGCCCAGGATGAGGCAGTGTTTTGTTCTGCTGTGCATAATGTCACTATGGGTCGGTACTGACTCAATGG
>NW_006408965.1:785180-787351 GCF_000296735.1 Chrysochloris asiatica
GTCTGGTCCCCTCAGTGCAAACCCCCTTCCAATACTAAGACTCAATGGGAATACATGCTCTGATTGGTGACTACGCTCATCACCATTAAGGGGAAGTGAGGGAAAAACAGCAATGAAGTGACGAACTAAGCCCTACAATGTTCAATAGACTTCTGTGAACCCGGGTGAAGACCTGGTTGGCCAGAAGTGTAGCAAGACCTGGGAACTTTTGGGACAAGAGTCAGTGACATAGCCACAGAGGACTAGAGTGGAGAGTGAAGTGTCCAGCGGATAAGAAGAGAGGGCTTCTGCACAAGAATACCTACACTTGTAGATAATACCCACTTGACCTGGCTTCAATGACTAGATGATCAGAGCTCAACCAAAAGAAGAAAGAAGAGGGAAAAAAGCATAATCTGATGCAATTTGATGAACTTGACCTACACCTATGGATGCAGTAGCTCAAAAGAGGGAACAAATCCTTACAGCAAGGATCATTCCCAACCCCTCCATACACAGAGTAGACAGGGATGGGCAAATTGGACATTGGCTACCCAAAATGGGGGTGGGGAGGGGCTACAAAGGCAAGAAGTGACTGGCTTACAAACTTTCAAGAGGAGCTAGATTCATAGGGCATGGAGGAAGGTAGACTCTCCACTAAGTAGTATACAATCTGTCTAGGCGGGGCTGATTAAATGAAATCTGGATGGATCTCTTTTGATACAATAGTAAATAATTGTTATCTGGTCTGTTTGTGAGGGTTGGAATTGTAAAGGTAGACATATTTTAGCAAGAAAGGGAGTGATTAACTTTTCAGCCTAAGAGTGGAGGTTCCTGGGACCATCAAGGGAGAAGAGCAGAGAGCGGGACCCTAACCAGAGAAGCAGTGATGACTGAGATGGAGGCAGAGATGAAGACATGGAGAGATGGAGCTGTTGGGGACTTTAGACACAGAGAGGGAGAGAGGCTGTGTGCTGATGACCATGCTTGTAGTTTATACCCTTTGGATGGTTGATGATGCATGGAGGGGATTGTAACCATAGCAATGAAATGATATACTATAGGACGAATATAAAACTAATGTTCTCCCATATAAACTATCACATAATTCACAATAAAAGGTTTTTTAAAAAAAAAAAAAATCAAATGGAAGAAATGAGGAGCTACAAGAGTCAAACAGGAAATTTCAAAGATCAGCTCAAGAAGACAAAGCCAAATATTACAACAAAATGTGCAAAGATCTGGAATCAGAAAACCAAAAAGGAAGCACAAGCTCCCCAGCATTTCTCAAGCTGTGGAAACTTAAGAGAAAACTCAAGCCTTGACTTTTGTTATTGAAAGAGTATCTCAGAAATTATTGAATGATGCAGAAAGCATCAAGAAAAGATAGAAGGAATACACAGAGTCACTGTACTAAAAGGAAATGGTTCATGTTCAACCATTTCAAGAGGTAGCATATGATCAAGAGCCATTGATACTGAAGGAGGAAGTCCAAAGTGCATTGAAGGAATTGGCAAAAAACAATGTAGCAGGAATTGACGGAATAAAAATTGAAATTTTTCAAGAGTGTGAGGTGGCACAGGAGGCACTCACTCATCTCTGTCAAGAAATTTGGAAGACAACTATCTGGCCAACTGATAAGAAGAGATCTGTATTTGTGCCCATTCCAAAGAGATGTGACCCAATGGAATGTGGAAATCATTGGACAATCTCTTTGATATACCATGTGAGTAAACTTTTGTAATGGTAATACAGAAGCAGACAGAGAACTTCCAGAGGTTCAAGCCAGATTCAGAATAGGCCGTGGAACAAGGGATATCATTGCTGTTGTCCGATGGATCTTGGCTTAAATCAGAGAATATCAGAAAGATGTTTACCCGTGCTTTATTGACTATGTAAATGCTTTTGATTTTGTGGATCATGACAAGCAATGGACAACATTGCAAATTATGAGTATTCCGGAACACTTAATTGTGCTCATGAGGAATCTGTACCTGGACCAAGAAGCAGTTGTTCGAACAGAACATGGGAACACTTAATATTTTAAAATTAAGAGAGGTGTGCTACAAGGTTGTACTCTTTCACCATACTTATTCAACCTGTATGCTGAGCAAATAACCCAAGAAGCTGGGTTATATGAAGAAAAACGTGGCATCAGGATTGGAGGAAGACTCATTAACAACCTGTGATAT
>NW_006408965.1:787451-798528 GCF_000296735.1 Chrysochloris asiatica
TAACAACAACAACAACAACAACAACAATGCCTACAATGCAGTCCTGGTGTGGTGCTGTGGGTTATTATTCCAGACTGCAAAACCATTTGAACTGTAAGGTCAGCAGTTGAAGCTCACCAGTTTATTCCTTGGAAACCCTATACAGGGTCTCTATGGGTCAGAGCTGACTCAACAACTCTTAACAACAATAACAATGCCTATAATATAGATCATTATACTTTCATTTCAATTTTTACAACTTTCAGTTTTCCTTGAATTATACTTTGTATATTCCATGTTCCTATTATTAACAATGTTTGCAAATGTTTCTGGGGAAGATGTAACTTCTCAAAGGAAACTTGGTTGTAAGTTATGTTCCATCAACAAACTAAGGTCTCAAAAGGTTTACACAACTCATATCATCACATCCAAGTCTATTTGAGAAGTCACCTCTTCTCCAGACATATTTTGAGTTCTTTACAATCTGATAGTCTCATCTTCTGGCACTGTATCTGACAATATTCTGGTGCTATTCATAATGCTTTTAATTTCCAGCACTGTATCTGACAATGTTCAGCTGCTGTTCATAATACTTTTGTTGGTGAAATATTCAGAAATAGTCTCCCTTTCCTTCCTAGTCTGTCTTAATCTGAAAGGTTCACTGAAACCTGTCAACCATAGGTAACTCTGCTTCCAGTGTCACAGCAACCCACAAGCTACCAAAGTATGACAAACTGATAGATGAGTGGTGCAGAGCCTATGTATAGGGGCTGAATTGCTGAGTATCTTCTTTCATCATATAATTTCTGTTGTTGGCAAATATTTTGAGATTTGTTTTTAAAATCAACCTGGCTTACTTTTGGTCTTGAGTTCTGGTTTAATAGTAATAGCTTTTTTTTTTTTTTTAGAACATAGTATTGTCGATACTATGGTTATAATTTCTTCTAAGTTTGAATGGAAGGCAGGAAAAAAGGGAATGCACAGGTTGAAATAAAATTCAGTAAATAGAGTCTATCTTTACTACTGAATTAGTTTTAAAAGCTTACAATACTAATTCCACAAAGAATACATAATAATACTTAAAACACTGATATTTAAAAAGTGATGATTTAATGACATGGATGACAAATTTCAGCTAAATGCAGTTACTTTGTGAGTGGAACTGATTCATCTTTAACAGTGGGAATAGAAAGGATTCTCTTTGTCAATTCTGAGTCACAGTTGAAATGGACACAGTAGGATCTCATATGCCCAATCAGGTAACAATTTACTGAAGTCATAATAACCTTGTAAATTTTAAACATTTGGTGTATTTAATTATTCTCAAGAGAAAAATTAGGTTTTTAAAATAACTTTTTATTAATGATGTATTTTGTAAAAGTTATGATCAGAAAATATTGATCAAATTAGTTATCTGTGTAGTGGAACAATTTGAACAGAACAAGTGATGTACCCAGGATGCTCAATATGAGCAAAACAGATTTGGACTAGACTAGATTTCTTAAAAATAATTAATGGTTGCAGGATATGATGTAAAAATAAAGAATTTTTCCTTCTTCTTAAGAGTTAAACTCCATGATAAGGTATTGTGGAAGTCCACAGAAAACCATCTTGAGGGAATTAAACCATTACTGTGAACGTGTGGAGAAGCAAAAGAGTTGGGATTTGACAGGCTCAGTTGCATTAATTTTGCTTTGGTTGTAAAATATTTTAATTTTCTACTGTTTCAAATAATTTATAATTCATTAGCAGATATTCTTAGAATCAGGAGTCCTGGTGTGATGCAGTGGGATAAAGCATTGGGCTGCAAGAGTGGTTTGAATACCAAGATTGGCTGTTCAAACTCACTAGCAACTTCTTAGGAACCCTAGAGAGGATTGCTCAGAGTCAGAACAGACTTGATGACACTTAACAACAATAATACTTCACATCAATTTTAACATATCTTAATATCTATAACATATATAAGTTACTAAGGGGTCCTGATGTGGCACTGTAGGATAAACACTGGGCTTCTAACCACTTCTCCTTGCAAACCTGCCGATGACAGATAACAACAATAACCAGGTGTCTATAAGCACTGGATTGTTAGTCACAAGGTCAGCATTTCAAACCCACCTTCTCTTTGGGAAGTTGAGATTCCCATAAAAATTAACAGCCTAGGAAATTCTATACAAGTTAACTATGAGTTGGATTTGACTCAATAACCACTAGTTTGGGTGGGAAGTGTGCATTGCTTTGAGCATTGCTTTTACTCTTAACAAATCTACTTTTTAAAATCTTGCAGAAATGTGAGAAAATATTTTATAATCCTCCATATGAAACAAGTTTCAAACAAAATTTTTCAGGTTGAATAAACAGTGGATCAAATTTAATTTCTGCTTTGAGCTTACTGTGTGTTTTCTGTGTAACTATATAAA
The DNA here is from genome assembly GCF_000296735.1 of Chrysochloris asiatica. Classification (NCBI taxonomy): domain Eukaryota; kingdom Metazoa; phylum Chordata; class Mammalia; order Afrosoricida; family Chrysochloridae; genus Chrysochloris; species Chrysochloris asiatica. The sequence goes on from NW_006408965.1 coordinate 789,851, forward strand.
GGTTTCTACAAGGGAAAGGATCATCTTTTAATCTTTAGAATGTATTTAAAAATATCAATTTGTTGTCAATCATAACTATATTGTCTCTACAAAATGCACTCTTTAAAGTTAAAACATTTTGCCATCACTTCCAAAGTATTATTCTGAGTCCTGGGCAATTGGCAAAGAAGAATTGTATTGAAAGCAAAAAAAGAATCCAGCAGGTTAAAAAAAGAATTTTGTTTTATGATCTCAAAATATCTCTGTAATTTGAAACATAACACCCCTAATACACAAATAACCCAACTTCGGCAGATGTCTCAAACCTTGTAACAAGAAGTTCCTTTACTCGCCTCATAATCACATCTCCTTCTCCCAAACCCACTTCAAATATTAACAATAATCCTAAATAAAACTATTTTAAAATAAAATGCAATATTTTACTTGATTTTGTTCACTCATTAAACAATACTATTAACTGACTTTAAGTCATTGAATTAAACACAGCACTCGACTATTATGAAAGAAGTTAAAAAAGACCATGGAATAAATTCAGTATTCAGAAAAATGTTTTCACTGTTTCTACCTTTGGAAGAAAACACAGGTTCTCAAAATGTTGCCAGCTTCTTATCTGTTTTCAACTAACAATAAGTACGGAATTATAAAAATTTGCACATATACTGCTTGTCTCTTAAAATAGCACTGAAAGAATATGAGACCTCCGAAATAAAACCCCTTACACATACACCACAACTACAGGATTTAGCCACAAACGGCTTGAGATACTGGCTGAATCATCCCACTTTCCAAAATTGTCCATCTGTCTTTGAGAGTGACTATGATCTGACGGCTCTAGTTGACTTACTCACTGTTCCTGCCAGCTTAGATGCACTTTGTAGGTGGAAAATTGTTGGTCTTTGTCCCTCCCAGCTTGCAAGTAAAATGAAGCTGCCAAGAGATAAACACATTCTAAGTTTATCATGCTATTCTTGGCCTCAAAAGATAAGCCATAAGGCAACTATTGCTCAAGGTACCGTGTTTACAAGTGTTCAGTCCTCCGCTGTTTCAGAGACCCAACAAGATGGAATTTCTTCATGCCAGCCTATATTTTGCTTTTTTTTTTTTTTTTTTTTTTCCTAAGCTTTCACATTTCTTGATTCCTTCATAAAAACGGGGAAAATGGAGCCACTTCCTTTACAGCATATTGAAGGTTTGAAGTCTCATTAAAATTTTGATTACGATGTTCTGAGGTTTGTCCCCCAGAGGCACCAAAAGAACCAAAAAAAACTCGGGGAAACTTCTTTCCATACTATCATTATCATTATTATTAAACTTTTACTTACAAGATGAAGGCAAATGTATCTTTATATGTTGTTCTATTTTATGTGCTGAGGAGTCAGTTCCAACTCCAACTCATGTATAGGGTTTTCAAAGAGAGACTGGTGGGTTTGAACAGCCAACTTTGCAGTTCAAATCAACCTTGTGGTATAGTATTTATCCTACAGCACTACCCCAGGATGCCTATGTGTCTTTGTATAGACCTTTTCAATTTTCCTATTTGATTTTTACCTTATCTATTTACTTTATCTATTACCTTATCTATTTCATGTAACACATTTATTATAGTAAAATATTTGTGCTTTTATTGACTCTAATGGAATATAATTTAATCAATTTGATAATGGTCTCAAAGCCCAAAGAAAGAATTTTCTTTTTCTTTTTCTTGAGGAAAAAATTACTGAGTTAACTTTCTACAAAAAGTCTTCCTGGCTACATTAAATAACAGGATATATTGAGTTCATAGATCTTAAATATAACAGAGGAGCAAAGCTATATCACATCCTATACTGGCAAAGTATATTGACATGTATTATGTATGATGTTACACTGTTTAAATTATTAGAAATCACATTAAAACAAATTATAATAAGATAGGGCTTTTTACCAATTCTAGAATATTTGGCAAAGATATGATAATCAAGTTCAATCCTTGATTTACAATTAAGACTTGAGCTCTCAAGAGTTTGTAACTATATTCTATATCATGATTTGCATTTCATTAAAATAACTTTATCTTCAGAGTTCAGCATATCACATATAAATTTACCTAAAGAATAGAAGCTTTTTTTTTCTTTTCTTTTCTTGTACATGGTAGATAGTAATCCACATCCTACATATACTTTTTTTTGGGTATGTTTTCACTAAAATCTGCACCTTCAATCATTTACTGTTGTTGCAAATTATTTCTACTGACTGCATAACAAATGAAAAATGTTATACTAAAAAAAATTTACTTGTTTGTGTTTTTAGTTAATATAGTACAGCAAAAAAAAAATAAAGACAATGATTCTGGATCATTTCAAGGAGAAAATGCATTGCTAATTTGAAGTGTCATTTAAGATGACTCAAAAGATCAAAATCATAGCCTCACTGAAATGGGCAGAGAACTTTAAGCAGTGTCATGCTTAAGGATTAAAACAGAACTCTTGAGGATATATAAATAAGATAAGGTAGGTCAATCAGTGAATCTTTTATTTTAAAATTATATATTACTGTTAAAATTTACCTGCGACACTTCACTAGCAATAACAATAATGTTATATTCCCATCAATGTTTGTAAAAATGTCAACTAATCCATAACTGTTATAATTTTAACTACAGTTCCCCTACAGAAATCAAAGTGTGACAAAATTATTCTGAAGATGATTTGGTGAGAAACGCTGAGATTTTTGATTTACAGATCTTTAACTCCTGATTTATTGTGATAACAAAGAGTGTAAATACTCTTTCCTAACCTAGAGTAACTTATGTGGTAAGAATTTTTTTCTGTAATACTTAAAAAAAACATATATATTTGGGAAAAAGTTCAAGGGGGATTCAAAAAGTTTGTAGAAAATGGAATTGAAAGATATTGGAATTTTTCCATAAATTTTTCTGAGCCATCTTGCATGAATCTTCTTTAAACATATAAAAATCAACATAGATTCTGAGAGAATAAACAATTGATTATGGTGTCCTGGTGGGTGGTTCAAACTTACCAGCTGCTTCTTGAGAACCCTACTCAGGGTCGCCAGAAGTCACAACTTGATGACATTTAACAACAACACAAAAACAAAACAATTGATTGACCGTTAGTGCCCAACATTCAATATCTCATGACTTGACTCTCTAAAACTGCTGACAATCCTGCCAAAGTTTTTATATTTATGACTGAAAAGAACCCAAAGAATAGGTCATTAGACTACTATATAATATATTAGGAATCACAGTGGAGAGCCACTCCTAAATAGTACTTTACAATCTTTTCCACTGTGCACATTTATTTATGTAATTACTTATTTGATTTTAATTCTGATTCCTTGTTTAAACTAAATAGGGCCCAAAGTTAGTAATGAAGTAGAGAATGTTTAACATTTAGGAGTCCTAGTGAGAAATTAAAGCTTTAAATAAACCAGAGCTTACAAATAATGAAACAGTGGGGAAAATTCATGTGTTTTTTTTTTTTTTTTTTGGTGAAAGATTGAGATTTACTTATTTTTTTCTCAAAGTGGGTAATGTTCCCATTTCTAAAATATTTGTGTTTTGCCTATTGTTGCTGTTTAGTGACATTGAATCTGTTCCAACTCACAGTGACCTTGTATAAGGTTTCTAAGACTGGAAGCCTTTGCAGGAGTAGAAAGACTCATTTTTATCTTGAAGAGCAGCTGTTAGGCTTGAATTGCCAACCTTGTAGTTAGCAGTCCAGTGCTTATCCTACAAAGCCACACTACTGCTGCCTTACTTATTAGATCAGACTATTTCCTTTACTTTTCTAGCTTAATCTTCCATTTGAACCTGTGCTTCCTGATATAATCTCTTTCCATTTGGAAGGATAAGTATCCTTGGTGTTCATCAGGTAAATGAGATAATGCTGTGGTGATAAACAGCTCCCAAATCTTCAATAATTCCAGAGGCTTAATAAAGCAAAAGTTGATTTCTCACTCTCACATCATGGTCATTATGTTGAAGCCAAAAGTGGAGGTTAGTTAGGCACTCTATTAATCATAGCTGATGAAGCCTTCATTTCTATACATACATACTTAACTATTGAGGCAAGAAAGTAAAACAAGTTGAATAATTCACTTGCTCTTAGAGCTTCTATCTGGAAGTGATTTTGCATCACATTTGTTCATATTTCTGTAGGAAAAGCAAGCCACATGATATTGCCTAACTCAAATGTGGTGAAGAAATGCTCTTACTTTGTAGCTTAGGAAAGAAAAATGGAATATTGCTGAATAAACCAGAAGATTTGACTATTAGAAGGAACAATTCTTACAGTTATTTAAGGCAGTCACTTTTCCTAAAACCACAAGAAGTAGAAGGTATTTGATAGACCTATTTATTCTAGTTGTTGGGAGTGGGGGGAGTGAATATTAGGTGTCATCCTGTCAGTTCTAACTCATAGTGACCTTTTCAACAACAGAAGAAACCACATCCAGTCTGTACCATCCTCATAAAAGTTGCTATTGTGCCCATTGTGACAGAAATTATAACAATTCATTTAATTGATGGCCTTCCTAACATTGATTTAATACTAGGTATCAGTCTGTTTTATTTTTTTCCCAAAACTTTTTATTGTGATCTGAGTGAAGGTTTAGAAAGCAAATTTGGTTTCCCATTAAAACTTTTATACACAATTTGTTTTATGGCATTGGTGGTAATACCCACAATGTAACAGCACTCTTCCCACTTGTTTTCTCTGTTTCTCATTTCCATTCATACTCCTTTCCTACCCTTTATTGGCTTTTAAGATCTATCTCTGGGTAAAATGTTGCCCTTTGGATGGCTGATTGTCAAAAGGAGTGTGTACCTTCCTGATGCCATTATTCACCTTATAAGTCAATCTATTGTTTGACTAAAAATTGATATTCAAGGGTGAGTTCTGTTCCAGACTGGAGGATTATCTAAGGATCATAAACCCAGGTTCCACCAGTCTCAATTAGACCAATGAAATAAATGAGAATGAAAACACAACATACCAAAATCTTTGGGATATGGCAAAAGCAGTGTGGAGCAGACAGTTTACTGAAATAAATGAACACATCCCAAAAGAAGAAAGAACCCAAGTCAACACATTAGCCAAACATCTCCAAAAATTAGAAACAGAGCAGCAAAGTAAACCTACAGTCACCAGAATAAAAGAAACAATACAGATTTGAGCAGAAATAAATGTGTTAGAAAACAGAAAAACTATAGAAAGAATCAATAGGACAAGAAGTTGGTTCTTTGAAAGAATTAATAAAATTGAAAAGCATTGGTAAACCTAACAAAACAAAAGAGGAAGAAGACACAAATAACATGCATAAGAAACCACATGGGTGATGTCACAGCAGAACCAATAGAAATCAAAACCATAATACAATGAAAAGTTGTACTCTGATGAATTTGAAAATCTAGAGGAGATGGATATATTTTTGGAACAACACGATCTACCTAAACTTATACAGTGTGAAGTGAAAACTTAAATAGACATATAGCAAAAGAAGGAATTGACCATGTCATCAAAAAATTTCCAAGCCAAAAAAAATTATAGGTCAAGATGGCTTAATTAGTGAGTGTTACCACACATTCAAGGAACAGTTGTCACCAATACTACTCAAATTTTTCCAGAATATTGAAAAGAATGGAAAACTCCCAGATATATTCTGAGGCAAGCATAACCCTCATACAAAAACCAGAGAAGGACATCACTAAGAAAGAAAATTAGACCAATATCCCTCATGAACATCAATGTAAACATTCTCAACAAAATCCTAGCCAACAGAATTCAACAACACATTTTTAAAAATTATACATAATGACCAAATGGGTTTCATATCAGGGATGCAAGAATGGTTCTACATTAGAAAAACAATCAATGTAATTCACCATATAAATAAAAAAAGAATAAAGAGAAAAACATAAAAAAACCACCACATGCTCATATCAATTAACAAAATCCAACATACACCCCTGATTAAAACACTCAACAAAGTAGGAATTGAAGGGAAATTATCAACATAATTAAGAGCATTTATACAAAATCAACAGTCAACATCGCTTTCGATGGAAAGAAACTGAAAGCTTTCCTTTTGCGAACAGGAACCAGACAAGGATGCCCCTTATCACCTCTCATATTCAATATTGTGTTGGAAGTCTTAGTCAAAGCTATTAGACATGTAAGCTTCCTGATGACCACATTGGTCTACTGGTGAGTGGAAGAGTGGGAAAGGCAGCAATGAAGAAATGGGCTGAGTTCAAACACATTCCATAGACTCCCTTTGACCTGGATATGAGAGAGTGAAGAAGAAGGGCTTGTTGGTCCAAAGTGTGGTAAAACCTGAGGACACCTGAGCCCATGGACAAGGACTTAGTCACAGAGGGCTAGAGCTGAGGGTGAAGCATCCAGCTGATATGAAATGAGGGGAGATGGATGCACAAGAACACCCAAACTTTCAGTAGTACCGATTTGACCTGTCCTCAATGGCTTGATAATCAAAACTCGACTAGGGGAAGATAAAAAAAGAAAACAATTTTTTTATAATGGAAATGAGAGTAAATTGCTACAATTTGATGAACTTGACTTCTACTCATGGAGATAGTAGCACAAAATGCCAACAGAGAGGGAAGAAGTCTTCACATCAAGTATCAGTGTTATCTCCTCTATATACAGGGTAGGTAGGAATGGGCAACTTAGACACTGACTACCTAAAATGAGGGGGCAATAAAGGCACCAAGTAACTGGATTACAAATTTTCATGAGGGAGTTTAATTTAAGAGTATGTGGGGGAAGATAGAGTCCCCACTGAACAGTTTTCATCTTGTCTAGATGGGTCTGGTAAAAAGAGATGGGGATAAGATTCTTATGATTCAATAGTGAGTAATTGTTATCATGACTAATTGAGACTGTCACAATTGTAAAGGTAGAAGTTTTGTAACAAAAATGAGAGATTAGTTAGCCTTACTGTCCAGAAGCAGAGGACCCTATCACCATCAAGGGAGAAAAGCACAAGCAGAATGTGGGATTCTATCCAGAGAAGCAGTGACACCAGACATGGAGACAGAGATGGGGACAGAGAGACAGGAAGCACCTGACGACTCTAGATTCACGGAAAGAGAGGGAGTGAGAGCTTGTGGCCAGGATGCAGGATGAAGTCTTTTATGGTTTAAATTATTATATATGCCTGAGTGTTAAAAAACAAAAAACAGAGCTAAAATGAATAGAGAGAAATAATTTTAACTGATGGTACATGGAGGTGGTTATAATCGTTTTAATGAAACAAAGTATACATTTTATTAAATGTAAAGCTGATGATCTGCCCTGTAAACTTTCATTCAATTCATAATAAAAACATAAAAATGATTATCTAGGTCTAAAGCACTAGACCACAGTGTCAGTTTGAAGCACTAGTCTGGAAGTTCAAACTTACCAGCCACTCTTATACGGGGTCGCTATGAGTTAGAACCAACAATAACAAGAGTACTCCTGGTGTGGTGCTGTAGAATCAACACTGGACTATGTGCCACAGGTTGGCTTTTCAAACCCACCAGCCACTCCTCACTAACAGGGTTGTTATGAGTCAGAACCCACTCAATTGTACTTAAAAATAGCAATGTAAAATACATGTTTTGAATAGATCAAGATAGTTTTAATTTGTTACTATTATTATTTTGAAAAATGATATTACCTTTATCTTTGAAACTTGTCCTTAAATTAGTAGAACATGTAACTTGGATTGAGTTTTATGAATGTTGTTCTTGTTTTTGGCCTCAAAGTCAGGTCCAATTAATATTGATCCTTTATAGGGTTTCCAAAATTAAACTTTCCACCCTTGCTTTATCACAGAGTGCCACAGCAGAACTCCAAAATTGTATCAATGTAATATGACAATAGATATAAGATTTCACTCAATGAGAACGTTCCATTAAGGATTTTTAGGTAATCTTACTATGACTTTGGTGTGGCGCCATAGGATCGGCATTGGACTGTGAACCACAGTTTAGCAGTTCAAACCCACTAGCTGCTCCTCAGAAATCCTGTACAGTGTCTTCCCTTCTAGACACATTTCTCCATTTTCTGATATTTAATCAATTCTTAATCAAGATGGCAGATCGGGTAGACGTGCAGTGAGGAACTCTGTTACCATTATACCAAGCAGGCTCAGAGGATGCTACTAACTCTGAACTACATATAAAGGCATATTTAGAAGCTTGTATGTCTTAGAGCTAGGGGAATTTGTAGCAGAATCAAGAAATCCATTGTTTTCTAATTCAAGATGCTCAGCTGCTCCTGGAGCCGCCATGTTGGAAGAGAACAATTGGGAGAAAGATCAGAACAGCCACGAACACCTGACAGACCACAGAGATACAGGAATGAACATCCTTTTTGGGGGGAGTATCTGTTCATTGGTCTCTTGTTGTCTGTGCAACTCCATTATGGTTATGAGAGGGGATGCCTGAGTGAATGGACACCCCACCCCACCACCTGTAGGGTTCTACTACACATGCACACAGATCTTCTCAAAATTAAAAGTGACAGTTTCCACTTAAAACCAAACAGCCACCATTCGTCTGTCAATTTGTTGTACTGTGATGGATTGTGAGTTTCTGTAATTCTGAACACTGTGCCACTGGTATTTTAAATACCAGGGTGTAACCCATGGTGGACAGGTTTCAGATG
>NW_006408965.1:803964-814918 GCF_000296735.1 Chrysochloris asiatica
GGACATTGTTTTGTTCTGCTGTGCATGGGGTCGCGATGAGTCGCTTCCGACTCGATGGCACCCGACAACAACAACAACAACTGACCTGATACACTAGTTCCCTATACCTCTTGCATCAACAGCCTGCTGTCTGACCTGTCATTTTGGATTCCTTAGCTCCTGAGAGTAAATGGGTGAGAATATTTCTCCATACTGATCTCTGAAATGTGGTTTTGGAACTTGCCAGCCTCAATTAATTGTATGCTCTATTTCCTGTGACAGTTTTATTTTGGAATGTTGGAGAACTCTGGGATTTGAGGGAAAGTGGAATGGTGATTGATATCAAGGACTATGCAGTGGTATAACATGTTGGAAAAGTCAAACAATTGGAATATCTTTAATCTCAGTTTCATAGAGACCAGTATTGTGCTGATCTTTCTAAAAGAAATTATTCATGTAATCTATACAAATGAAATGAATATGAAACTGTAATGAAAAAATCATATTGGAGATGTTGAATCATATCAAGATGAAAAATATTGCAAATTGACAACTCATATTGCTGCTGTGATTCTGGAAGCTATGTCACAGGTATTTTAAGTACCAGTAGGGTCACCCTCAGTGAACCGGCTTCATCTGAACTTCCAGAAGAATATAGACAAGGAAGAAGAAGAGACAAACTACTTCTAAATATTTAGTCACTGTAAACCTTGTGAATATCAGTAGAACACTGTTAGCATCAGAATATTGAGTACTAAAACACGAGGAAGAGCACCAGCATATTCTTAGATTTAGTGCCAGAAGATGAGCCCCTCAAGTTGGAAGGCACTCAAAATACAACTGGGGAGGAGCTGCCTCCTTAAAATGGAGTTAACCCTGATGTCACAAATAGAGTAAAACCCTCAGGACCTTCATTTTCTGGTGGGGCAAAACTCAAAATGAAGAGAAACAACTGCAAACATCCATTGAAAATCAGAACATAGAATGTATGAAGTATGAATCTAGGAAAATTGGAAATTGTCAAAAATGTAATGGAATGCATAAACATGAATATCTTAAGCATTAGCGAGTTGCATGGGCTGGTATTGGCCATTTTGAATCTGACCATCACATAGTCTGCTATACCTGGGATGACAAACTGAAGAAGAATGGCATCACATTCATCATCAAAAAGAACATAAGAAGTTCTGTCTTGAAATACAAACCTGTCTGTGATAAGACAATATACAAATGCCTACAATGAAAACCAGTTTATACTACTATTATTAAAATTTACACACCAACCACTAAAGTCAGTGAGGATGAAATAGAAAAATTTTACCAACTTCTTCATTCTGAAATTGATCAAACATGTAATCAAGATGTATGGATAATTATTGGTGTTGTGAATGCAAAGGTTAGAAACAAAAAGGAGGAATTAGTAGTTGGAAAATATGACCTTGGTGATAGAAATGATGCTGGAGATCACGTGATAGAATTTTTCAAGACCAATGACTCATTCATTGCAAATACCTTTTTAAAACCAAATAAAAGATGACTATACACATGTGCCTCATTAGATGGCCTACGCAGAAATCAAATTGACTACATCTGTGCAAAGACAAAGTGGAAAAACCCTATATATAATCAGCTAAAACAAGGTCAGGGGTAGACTGGAACAGATTCTTTAATTGTTCTTATTGACTTTCAGGCTGAATGTGAAGAAAATGAAAACAAGTCCACAAGAGCCAAAGTATGACCTTGAATATATTCCACCTGAGTTTAGAGATCATCTAATGAACAGACTTAATGCATTAGATGCACAAGACTGAAGAACAGACAACTGAGAGGGAAGGAGTCTTCACATCAAGTATCAATCCTATCCCCTCTGTATACAGAGTAGATAGGGATGGGCAACTTAAATACTGGCTACCTAAAATAAGAGGGCAATAAAAGCACGGAGTGACTGGCTTACAAGTTTTCAGGAGGGAGTTTAGTTTAAGAGCATATGGAGGAAAGTAGAATCCCCAATCAATTGTTCCAACTTGTCTTGATGGGTCTGGTAAAAAGAGATGGGGGATAAGATTCTTATGATTCAATAGAGAGTAATTGTTATCATGACTAATTGTGACTGTCACAACTGTAAACATAGACGTTTTGTAACAAAAATGGGGGAGTAGTTAATCTTACAGTACAGAAACTGAAGACCTTAGGACCATCAAGAGAGAAGACCACAAGCAAAGTGTGGGACACTATCCAGAGAAGCAGTGACATCAGAGATGCAGGCAGAAATGAGGACACGAAAAGAGGAAGCAGCTGAGGAATCTGAACTCATGGAAAGAGAGGGACTGGGTGCTGGCAGCCAGGAGACAGGCTTGCAGATGTGCCCTTTGTTTGTTTAAATGATTATATATTTCGGAGTGTTTCTGTGTATGTCCTCACCCCCCACCCAAAACAAAACAAAACAAAAAAACAGGGAAGGAAGCAAATGCTGTTGAATGATGATGCATGGAGGAGATGGTAAACATTGCAATGAAATGATGATGTAAAGCCGAGGTTCTCCCAGGTAAACTATCACTCAGTTCACAATAAAAACTTAAAAAAAAGAAGACAGAAGACCAGAAGAGTTGTGGGATTACCTCAAGAACATCATACAGGTAGAAAGCAATAGATCACTAAGAAGAATAGAGGGAAGGAAAAGACCAAAATGGATGTCAGAAGAGACTCTGAAACTTGCTATCCATGGTATAAATGCTACAGCAAATGGGAGAAGTGAGGAGGTAAAAGAACTGAATGGGAAGTGTGAAAGGTCAGCTCCAGAAGACAAAGTCAAGTATCATAACAAAGTGTGCAAAGACCTGTAGTTAGAAAACCAAAAGGAAAGAATATGCTCGGCATTTCTCAAGCTGAGGAAACTGAAGCCTTAACTTGTGGTATTGAATGATTCTGTGAGCAAAATATTGAATGATATGGAAAGCATCAAAAGAAGATGGAAGGAAATGAAGTTACTGTACCATGTACAGAGTTAATGTACCAAAAAGAAATGTTCAGTGTTCAATAATTTCAAGAAATAGCTTATGATCAAGAGCTAATGATCCTGAAGAAAAATGCCCAAGGTGTTTTGGAGGCATTGGCAAAGAACAAGGCACTGGGGAAAGATAGAATGCAAATGGAAATCTTTCAACAAACCTGATACAGCACTGGAGGACCTCACTCATATCTATGCCAAGAAATTTGTAAAACAACTACCTCGCCAATTAATTGGAGGAGATCTGTATTTGTGCCCATTTCAAAGAGAGGTGATCCAAAGAAATGCGGAAATCCTTGGACAATATCATTGATATCCTATGCAACTAAAGTTTTACTAAAGATAATACAAAAACGGTTGCAACCATACATTGACAGAGAACGTCCAGATTCAGAAGAGGATCTAGAATAAGAGCTATCATTTCTGACATCAGATGGATCTTGGCTGAAAGCAGATAATACCAGAAAGATATTTTCCTATGTTTTATTGACTACACAAAGACTTTCAATTGTGTGGATCCTGACAAGCTATGGATAACCTTGTGGAGAATGAATATTCTGGAACACTTAATTGTACTCACGAGTAACCTGTACATAGACCAAGAAGCAGTTGGTCAAACAGAAAAAGGGAACAATTAATGGTTTAAAATTAGGAAAGATGTGTGCCAGGGTTGTATCCTTTCACCATACTTATTCAATCTGTATGCTGAGCAAATAATCCAAGAAGTTAAATTATATTAAAAAAAACATGGCATCATGATGGGAGGAAAACTCATTAACAACCTGCATTATGTAGATCATATAATCTTGCTTGCTGTTAGGGAAGAGAACATAAAACACATAATGATGATGATCAAAGTTTACAGCGTTCAGTACAGGTTGTACCTGAGTGTGAAGGAAACAAAATTCCTCATCACTGGAACAATAAATAACATCAGTATAAATGAAGAAAAGATGAAGTTGTCAAAGACTTCATTTTGCTCGGATCAATCATCAACACTCATGGAAGCAGCAGACAATAAATCAAGTGACAAATTGCATCAGGCAAATCTGCTGTACAAGACCTCTTTAGAGTGTTAAAGAGAAAAGACGTCAGTATGAGTACAAAGGTACACCTGACCCAAGCCATGGCATTTTCAATAACCTCAAATGCATGTGAAAGTTGAACAGTGAATAAGGAAGATTGTAGAATTGATGCATTTGAGTTATGGTGTTGGAGGAGAATATTGAAAGTACCTTGGGCTGGCAAAAGAACAAACAGATCTGTGTTAGCAGAAGTACAGCCAGAATGCTTCTTGGAGGCCAGGATCAGGAGACTTCGTCTCTCACACTTATGGCATATTGCCAGGAATGACCAGTCCCTGGAGAAAGATATCACGTTTGGTAAAGTGGAGGGTCTGAGAAAAGAGGAAGATAACCAACAAGATGGATTTGCACAGTGACTGCAACAATAGATAGACTCAGGCATAGCAATGATTTTGTGGTTGGCCCTGGACTGGGCATTGTTTCCTTCTGTTGTTTATAGGGTCACTGAGTCAGTACCAACTCCAAGGCATCTAACAATAACAACATTTTTATGTTTGTTATTTCTTAAAGTAAGTTGTCAAATAATGCTAACGTTGCCTGTTAGTGTGGTGCTGTAGGAGCAGAACTGGATTGCCAACCACAAGGTTGGTGGTTTAAACTCTCCAGATGTTCCTCAGGAACTCTATACAGAGTTGCTTTGACTCTTAAAATGCTGGAAAGCACTTAACAATGACAAAATAGTGACCTGAAGTTTTGTTATTATCATGGTGCCACATTCCATTCAAGTTGCGTCCTTAACTATGTGCAGAATAGCTAACATAACAAATGTAGGCAAGTGGAAAGAGCTATGGACCAGAAGACTGAAGATCCGTTCAAGTAGCTGTTTGGCCTCTTTAAAGGTCATTGATGGTTTATGTGTTCTGTATTTTATATCCGTACTCAAGGAGCCTTGGTAGTGCAATGGTTAAATGTTTGGTTCTAGCTGGAAGGTCAGGAGTTGAATGTAACAGTCTATTTCCCAAAAGATTTACAGCCTTGGAAACTGTATGGGGTCATTTCTACTAAATTCTGTAACATCAGTATGAATTAGAGTCAACTCAGATGCAATGGGTTCTGAAATATCTTTACCATGTGTTACTGTTGTTGTAAAGTGCTATAAAATAAGTTCTGTCTCATTGCAACCCTGTAAAGCATTTCAAAGGAGCAGTTGGTGGGGTTAAACCATGATATTGTGATTACTAACCAGTCTAGTATTTATCCTACAATGTCACACTAGAACTCCTCACTCTGTGTAACAGGAATCAAAATAACTTAATGTTCTACCCATGGGGATATTGTGAAACTTAAATCAGACAATATACATAAAGTACATTGTACATTATAATATACTGAATAAATATGACAATCAATTAGGGGCATCACATTTAAATCATCCATTCAAAACTATATTAATAAAAGATAGACTAAACCAAACACTGAATCAGAAATACAAGACATGAACCACAGTAGTCACAATAGTGTGGTACTGGCAATAGTATCAGAATTATGCATTAGTAGCAAGGAAACATAATAATGACTCCAGAAATAGACAGACAAATATTTGTCTATCAACTTTTTTTTTTTTTTTAAAGATGCCAAGGTAACTAAATGGAGAAAGAATTGTCTTTTCAACAAATAATATTTCAAGAATTAAATGGGAATAAGAAATTAACCAACTAACAAAATCTTGACTTTACATAACATCATACTATGAAAATAAAAATTAAATTTAAAAGAGAAAGGAAAGAGGAAAAAAATCTATAAAAAGCAAAAAGAAAATGCAAGAAAATCTTTGTGATTTTGATTTAAGCAAATATTTCCTACATATGAGAACAAAAGCACAATTCATAAATAAAAAATTTAAATTAAACTTTAGAAATATTAAAATAAAGATATCTAGCTGTTCAAAAGACACTTAATGAAACTAGAAAATAAGCCATAGACTGGTAAAATACTTTCAAGATTTATATTTGATAAAGAAATCTTATTTAAAACATACCATGAATGCCCTAACTCAATATTATAAACTAAAAATTAAAAAATAAAATAAAATAAAAAGTAAGTTAAAGTATTTAAACAATTCACCAAAGACTATATAGATATAGTACATAAATACATGAAAAAATGTTCAACATCATTAGTTTTCAGGACATGAAAGTTAAATTACAAATTTGTTGTTGTCTTGCTGTTAGGTGCAATCAAGTAAGTTCTGAATCCTAGAGAACCTCTATAGAATTTCCAAGGTTGTAATTTTTTAATTTTTTCCATTGAGATGCTGGTGGGTTTGAACTGCTGATTCAGTAGTTAAAAGTCCAGTGTTTATCCCACAGGGCCACTAAAGCTCCCTAACCATGCATGCACTGGTGGCTGGTGGCTGTGTGCCGTGGAGTCTCATAGTGACCCTGTACAGGGTTTACCAAGACTGTAAATCTTTACGGGAGCAGAAAGCCTCATTTTTCTCCCATGGAACAGCTGGTAGTTTCAAACTGCTGACCTTGCGGTTCATAGCCCGATTCGTAACCACTACGCTACCAGAGCTCCTTAAGCATGTACTGGAATGGTTAAAACAAGGATGACTTATGACACCAGCAGAATTTAAAATAGTAGAATGACTTGAACTCTATACATTGATAGTGAGAGCATAAGATGCAAACAGGAGCTAGAAAACAGGAACTTTCTTAAGAAATTACACAAATATTTCATATGACACAGTGATTCCTTTAAAGATATTTACCTAGATACAGTGATTCCTCTATAGGCATTTACCTAAGAAAAATGAAAACATACGTCCATATGAAATGTGCAGAAATTTTCATAGCATTTTCATTTGTAATAGCCAAAATCTGGACATAATCCAAATAAGCATCAATAGGTGAATGTATAAACAAATTGTGGTTCATATTCATACAATGAATGCTAAATTCAGTAATAAATGTACCAAAAAAGAAAACAAAAGTTTAATAAGACTCAAAATTGTTATGCTGAGTTTAAGAACTCTGACAAAAAAGATACTTCCTTTAAGAACCCATTTGTATAAAATTCTGAAAAATGCAATAGTAATAGAAAATGGACGAGTAGTTTTCCTGAGGGTGGTAGATGGATGAGAAAGAATGAAGGAATTGCTACATTATTAGGCTACAGAAGATTTTTGGAGTAATTTGTATGTTAATTACTGTGATGACGGACTCAAAGGTCAAAACTCATCAACTTTTACATTGGTATGTGAAGTTTCCTGTCCATTCTTAAGTGCAGTTTCTTTTACATTGATTATATCTCAATAAAGATTCAGATTCAAAATAATAAATTTGCACTAATACAATGAAAATTATACTCTCATCTGCATGTTATCAGTAATATAAGTTTTTACATAGATCAATGGTGACCATTTGAAAGTTTTTTGTTTTTTTTTTTTTAATGTAATGTAAATGGACTTTGGCCATCCAATATACATTTACTGTTGAGAGCTGAAACTAAAAGTAAACATAAAGAATATATGGGTTTGAAATACGGCTTAAGCGCATTACTGCTGATTAACAGGCATGAAATAATCAATTTGGCTTTGATCAATTATTAGATTTTAGAAAGCTGAAGTGCACAAATAAATGATGTGCATAGTTAGCCCTCCATGAACCATGTGGTCTTAATAACATTCTTAGAAGAAAAAAATGTCATTATTCAAGGTGATCTCATAAACTACCACAATTTATATCCACCCCTGCATATTTTCTATTATAAAGAACAACTTTGTGGCTTCACTTAAAGAAAGTGAAGTCTTTTGTTTCTCCCTGAGGTTGTCATACCAACAACAATTATTAAGCTCTAATTGGTCTGTAGGAGGTCAGGATCAGCAGCCTAAAAATGCACTTTAAGGATTTCAGATTTCAGCTCAGTGATTAAATTATAGCAATCTCTCTCTTTATAGTAATATTCTGAAAATGCCTCTTATTCCTTCTCCCTCCATCCCCTACCCCATCCCCCTTCCCTTAGAGGAAATTTCATTCCATTAATAAGGAATAAATTCAGGGTGCCTGTGAATTTATCTTGCTCCAGTTATTTGTAACTGGCTGTGAAACAATGGTTCTCCTATATTTTCAAAAGAATTCCAGCTTGTTTGGAAAATATATCCTTGGTCCTGAAAAAAAGAAAACACTGAAAAAGTAGAATCCAACTTGAATGCGATCATTTTGTAGTCATGTAAACTTCCATTTTTCTCCCTGTATCCTCCCTTCTTAATGTAATTTTTAAATTAACTCTGTTTCTTTCATTATTATCGCATGTGAAGTTTCTGTCACATATAAGGACTGCAGTCATTATTTAGCAAGGATAGTAAACTAGATGTGGTACAAAATATGATTCTGGTAATACCAATATAAAGGAGTTCTGGTAGTGTAGTGGTTACGAATTGGGCTGCTAACCTTAACGTCAGCAGTTCGAAACTACCAGTTGTTCTGTGGGAGAAAGATGAGGTTTTCTGCTCCCATGAAGATTTACAGCCTCGGAAACCCTGTACAGGGTCACTATGAGTCAGAACTGACTCCATGGCATACAACAACAACAACAATACTGATATATATTGATTGGGACTGAAGACTTCAGTTTAGTCTTTAATCTTGTTGATTTTCACAGTAGTGAAACAATTTACTATCT
This sequence comes from Chrysochloris asiatica, assembly GCF_000296735.1. Taxonomy (NCBI): domain Eukaryota; kingdom Metazoa; phylum Chordata; class Mammalia; order Afrosoricida; family Chrysochloridae; genus Chrysochloris; species Chrysochloris asiatica. Next base: position 812,662 of record NW_006408965.1, read on the forward strand.
CTAATACTTTATAAGAACTCCTGATATGGTCTTGTAGGATCAACACTAGACTGCTAACCACAAGGTTAGTAGTTCAAACCCACCAGTTGCTCCTCAGAAACCCTACATAGGGTCACTATGAGTCAGAACTGACTTGTCAACACTTAAAAACAAAAAGTACTTTACATAAGTTTAAGAATGTGTCGATGTTTGGCATGTTATACTTAAAACAATGACACAAGATAGAGTGGCATGACATGGAGTCTTTCAAATGCTATCCATATTTTATTTTATAAAGTAAACATAAACAAATCATTAATTCATAGAATATCTGGACCTTCAGATACACACTCAACCTTAAAGTCAGGGTAAACAGCAAGGTTGGCAGTTCCAACTCACCAGCTACTCCTCAAAAATCCTAGACAGTGTCACTATGAGTGGGTTCTGACCCATAGCAACACTGTATAAAATTTCAAGGAGTGGCTGGTGAGTTTGAGCCACCAAATTTCTAGTTCAATCTGACCTTGCTGTCCAGAGCATTAGCCCACAGTGCCACACCAGGACTATATAGATATATATGGCGGTGATGGTGGTAATGTGCCATGGAATTGGTTCTGACTCATAGTGAACCTGCATAGGGTTTCTGAGGCTGTTAGTCTTTATGAGAGCAGAAAGTTTCATCTTTTTCCTGTGAAACGACTGGTAGTTTCCAACTGTTGGCCTTGAGGTTAGCAGCCTGATTGTAACCACTACACTACTGGAATTCACTCTCCTCTCTCTCTGTATATCATAATGTTGCTTATTTGTACAGTTTGTTTTTTTCTTCTTCTTCATATTTCCCAGCTTCTCGGGTTATTTGCTTAGCACACAGATTAAATAATTATGGTGAAAAAAATACAACCCTGATACACACCTTTCCTGATTTTAAACCACATATAGTATATATTTCATTGGTGGTGGTGTATAACCAATTTGGATCTGGCTCATAGCAATCTTGTATAGGTTTTTTGAGAGCAGCTAATTAGTTTGAAAGTCTGACCTTATAATTAGCAATAAGGTGTGCTTTTACTACAGCACCACACCATTGTCCCAGCATAATGAAAATGCATGTTTTCATTGTTATTAAGTGCCTTTGTTAACTACATTCAAGTGGGTCCCAACTCAAAGAGACCTTGTACAGGATTTCTTAAGAATAACTGGTAGGTTTGAACCACCAGTCTCATAGTTAGCACTCCAATCTTATCCTGCATCACCAAATCTGGACTCTCTCTATATATTTAAAGTTCTAGTGTCGTTCTGTAGGCTAAGCACTGGACTACCACCAGCCCCTAAGAAATCTTATATAGCATGGCTATGAGTTAGAACTGACTTCATGGAATTTAACAATGCAACAACAACAAATGTACAAATTTGTTTTTATATATGTGATGCAGTTGCTATTATGTGTGGTGGAATCAGTTACGACTGATAGCTGTAAAGTAGCCTACTTTCAGGAAAGACAGCTCTTAATTGTTCTAAACCCTTGTTAAAAAATAATGAATGCTTGTAAATCAAATTTAAAAAGTAATGTTTCAGAAGACTTGAACCTACCTTGAAATACTTGAATCCACTATTACTCAGATCTAGATAGTAAAGTTATTCATTTTACTCAAAAATTTGAGAAAGGTAGTTTTACAGAGAAGTTAGTTGAAAAATTATTTCAGTGATTTTAATGATAAAGCAAATCATTGCTATTATCTATATACATATTTAACCAACTTTTTGTTCCAACCTGATTTGCTTTTTTTATTTAGTTAACTTGAGCAAGTTAACTAGTATTTTAAAAATCTAAGATTTTTACTGCAGGGGTTAAATGAGATAATGTGTATTGATAGGATAATGAACACGAAATGACTACCCAATAAATACAGAATAATAATGGACTGTACGGAAGGTAAAATAACTTGAGCTAATTGTAAAAGTGATTGAATGACATATCAAGTATGTTGTCGTGCCGTGGAGTGGGTTCCGACTCTTAGCGACCCTGTACAGGGTTTCTGAGGCTGTAAATCTTTACGGGAGCAGAAAGCCTCATCTTCCTCCCACGGAACAGCTGGTAGTTTTGAGCTGTTGACGTTGTGGTTCACAGCCCAATTCATAACCACTACGCTACCAGAGCTCCTTAACTAGGATGTTGTTGTTGTGTGCCGTGGAGTCGGTTCCGACTCATAGCGACCCTGTACAGGATTTCCTAGGCTATAAATCTTTAAGGGAACAGAAAGCCTCATCTTTCACCTGC
>NW_006408965.1:815373-816789 GCF_000296735.1 Chrysochloris asiatica
CAAGTATATATTTTAAATTACAAATTTATATTTTATCAATGTATATTTTGTATTCCTAAATGAAAACACTTTAGTAATAAACTTTCCATTGCCTTTCATAATACTGGGCCCTATATGTGTGGTTGGTGTGTGTGTTTTTGTGCAATCTCTCTCCTAGTCTCCCCTTTATATGATTATTTTCAACTCTTATGTAGTTGATTCACTTTCATAAAAGCACTTAACTTGATTATGCAGAAGATAATGTAAGAAAATGCAATCAGGACTTCAGGAAAGGAGACATAAGATTGTTGTTGCTGTAGCTTAAGTGCAGAACACTATTTTCTGAAGGATCTCATGAACACTTAATATGATCTGTGTTGCCATTACTGGCATGCATATTTAAGGAAAAATATTAATCTGAATTGTATAACCCTAAAATCATTTAATATAGAAAATGTAAAAAAGAGGATTGGCGGCTGAAGCTCATACACTGGAAAATGGAAGCAAGCCAAAACACTGGCACTAACACCCTGCTCTTGTTAAGAAAATGCCAAGGGATCTTTTCGCAAGAGTAGCTTGCAGATTGCAACACAGTTACCTTAGCTGGCTCCTGATGTGCAGTATCACACCACATTTAAATTTCCATCTGTGGTGTCTGGAACTACTGTTCTCACATTGAACATTTTTTTCTATGCCAAAGTAAATCTACAGGATCTGAAAGACCACAGGACGAACCTCTTTTAGTGGGAGAACCAACTAGACTTAAAGAAGTTGTAAATGAAGTTTGCAGTCTATCAATCACAGAATTATGCCACATTTCAAAACAAGTAAATTGGCATTAAAATTATGCATAAAATGCTGAATTTTTATATATCTGGCATAATTCATTTTTTTCATTGAATATGTTTTCAGTCTTCCATTGCTCCATTGTGTCTGTGAGTAAGAATATGTGGAAGTTAGTCCTTTTCTGGGGAAACCTAGTCTTTAGACCCTTAGGATGAACCTCAAGTAATTGATAGCTATAAAATAACTGAATTCATAATGGTACCTATGTAGAAAATTGTTTTTGGTACTATTTGTCTATGTATTGTTACCTTAATATCATCTATTGTGTATTAGTTTTCCTGTTACTTTGAGCTGTGATGCTGAAATTTCACACTCACACAATAAACATCAGGGTTTTAAAGGTAAAAAGTTGAAAGAAACATTAAAGCTCATAACCTAGCTATATGACAAATTGATTTTATGATCTTTAAGCTTTACCTTTAAATTTTTTATGCAAAAGAAAGCCTACTTTTACTGTATTCAACCACAGGGAAGTTGAAAGGGAGAATAAAATTAAGTTATAAGATCTTTGAAAGAAAAGCTTATAAATAAGTAGTCTTACAGATATATTTTAAAACAAAGATAAAGGTATTTATTGATGTCTTTGTTATT
>NW_006408965.1:817450-818726 GCF_000296735.1 Chrysochloris asiatica
TGTAACCCATGATTTGCTGAAAGGCTCGAGCCATCTAACATGTGGTGCACAGTCCAATGCTAATCGTGTGAAGTCACCATGCTCCCATAATTATTATAATATTGCTGTAAAAATAACTTTCTATCAAATATTTGAATATCTACATTATTTGACAATTATTATTGTTGTTGTTAAGTTCTGTTGCATTGGTTCCTCTTCATAGCAGCCCTGCATAGGGTTTCCAAGAAGCTGTTCGTGGGTTTGAATGGCCAATATATCTAATTTTATATTGATCAAATCATGTAGATATTCCTATATTGCATGAGGAGGTATTAATGTAGAATTCTACCACTTGTCTGTCAGTTTGTGTTACTGTGATAAATTTCATGTTGCAATGTTGCTGGAAGCCATGCCATGGTATTTTGAATGCCTGCAGGGTCACTCACCATGAACAGGTTTCAGCATTGCTTTCAGATAGGCCAGACTAGGAAGCAGAAGAGGCACACTACTTCCAAATGTTAATTAACGGACACCATCATGAATAGAAATGGATCACTTAAAGTGCCAGAATACTAAATACTGAAACATTAAGAATAGCACCAGAATACTGTCAGATATAGTGCCTGAAATGAGCACTTCTCAAAATAGGACTGGGGAAGAGCTGCCTCCTCAAAGCAGAGTTGACCATGATGACACAAATGGAGTAAAGTTTTCAGGACCTTCATTTGATATTGGAGGACAACTTCAAGTGATGAGAAACAGCTGCAAGCATCCATTAAGACTATAGAATGTATGAAGTATGAATCTAGAAAAATTGGATGTGGTCATAAATGAAATGGGATGCATAAGCATCAATATCCATGGCATTAGTGATCTGAAATGGACTGGTATTGGCCATTTTGAAGCTGACAATCACATGGTTTACTATACTTAGAAGGACAAAATGAAGAGGAATGGTGTTACATTCATTATCAAAAACAACATTTCAAGATTTATCCTGAAGTTTAATGCTGTCTGTGCTATGGGACTATCCATACACTTCAAGGAAAGAGAGTTAACACCACTATTTTTCAAATCTACACACCAACCATTAAATCCACTGAAGACGAAGTTGAATTCTACCAACTTATTCCCACCACTCTTCTGTCAATTTGTTGTATTGTGGTGGCTTGGGAGTTGTGATTCTGGAAGCTATGCCACAGGTATTTAAAAACCAGCAGGATCACACAGGGTGGACAGATTTCAGATGACGTTCCACACAAAGGCAGACTAGGAAGAAAGAGAGACAAACTATTTC
>NW_006408965.1:824292-825852 GCF_000296735.1 Chrysochloris asiatica
ATCTGGGTTAAACTGATTATATTCAGAGGCAGTTTAATGGGGCTGCCACTGATCAACCCAGGGTCTGTGTATGCTGTTCCCAGCAAACAACAACCAACTTATTCAGTCTGAAATTGATCATATATGCAATTAAGATGTTTTGATGATTATTGACAATTAGAATGCAAGGCTAGAAACAAAGAAGAAGGATCAGTAATTAGAAAATATAGCCTTGGAGATAGAAATGATGCTAGAGATTGCATGATAGAATTTTCAAGATCAATGACTTCTTAATTGCAAATAATTTTTTTAAACAACATAAAAGAGAAGTACACATGTGGATCTCACCAAATTGAATACATCTGTGTAAAGAGATAGTGGGTAAGTGGGTAAGTTTTGCCATCAGGCAAAACAAGGCTAGGGGTAGACTGTAGAGCAGACTCTCAATGACTCAGGTTCAAGTTCAGACTGATGCTGAAGAAAATTGAAACCAGTCCATGAGAGCCAAAATATAACCTTGAACAGATGCCAGCTTAATTTAGAGTTTATCTGAAGAACAGATTTGGTGTATTAGATACTAAAGACTGAAGTCCAGAAGAGTTGTGGGATGACACCAAGAACATCAATAGGATGAAAGTAAAAAGTCATTAAGCAGACGATAAAGATTAAAAGACCAAAATTGTTGTCAGAAGAGACTCTGAAACCTGTTTTCCATTGTAGAGATATTAAACAAATAAAAGTAAGGAGGTATAAAACAATGTACCAAAAATTTCAAATGGCATCTCCAGAAGACAAAGAAAAAGTCAAGTATTATAATGAAATATGCAAATACCTAGAGTTAGAAAACAATATAGGGAAGAACACGCTCAGTATTTCTCAAACTGAAAGAACTGAGGGGCCAAAAAAAAAAAAAAGTAAGCCTTGATTTGCAGTACTGTAGGTTTAATATTGAATTATACAGAAAGCATCAAAAGAACACGGAATGATAGACTCTCATCGGCATACAGATGAGTGAGAGAGAGAGAAGAGGAAGGACTGGTTGGTCTGAAGTATGGGACTTCTAATCCCATGGATAAGGACATAGTCATGAAGGTTTAGAGCTGAGAGTGAAGTATCCCTCTGATATGAAGCAGTGGGAGATGTACAAGAATGCCTAAAGCTGAAGATAGTACCCATTCAACCTAGCTTTGATGGCTGGATGATCCAAACTCGACTAGAGGAAGATTAAAAAAAGAATAATAATAAAGTAAACAAGTGTATATTGCTACAATTTGATGTACTTGACCTATGCTTATGGATATTGTTGTTGTTAAGTGCCGTTGAGTCAGTTCCAACCAATAGCGACCCTGTATAGGGTTTCCAAGGAGCAGCTGGGGAGCTTGAACCACCAACCTTGTAGTTCAAATGGCTTTGCAATCTGGCACATTATCACAGCGCCACACCAGTTGTTGTTAAGTGCCATCGAGTCGGTTCTGATCCATAGCAACCCTGAACAGGGTTTCCGAGGCTGTAAATCTTTACGGGAGCAGAAAGCCTCATCTTTCTCCTGTGGAGCAGCTGGTAGTTTTGAACTGCTGACCT
>NW_006408965.1:826577-831154 GCF_000296735.1 Chrysochloris asiatica
TGCTTGTCTCTCATACTTTGATCATATTATCAGGAGAGACCAGTCCCTGAAGAAGGACATTATGCTTTGTAAAGTGGAGGGAGGGTCAGCAAAAATGAGGGAGACTTCCTATGAGATTGACACAGTGGCAACAGCAATTGTCTCAACTGTGATTGGGAGGTTGGTGCAAGACTGGATAGTTTTTTCTTCTGTTGTACATAAGATAACTATGAGTTAGATCTAACTCAATGGCACCTAAAAATAGTAACAATGTAGATCTGTGATTTTAGAGGATTGCCTCATCTGCTAAGACCTTGAATTGATCAGCCCCCAAACAAAACTAGAGTAAATTGTACCGCTTTGCTCAGCAGTTCTGTTGCTAAGTAGCTAAATGTGTTTATCCTTTCTTGTTTGGGTCAGGACTGGGGGAAATGAGTTCATGTTTCTTATAGGAGAAATGAGTTAGTGGCTGACAACGAACTTTAAACTTAGTGGTTGTGCATTGTTTTCCTATTTATTGACCTCTTGTGGAATTCAGAGCATATAATTCTACTTCTTTAAAGTTGTTGCTTTTAGGTCATTAGATTGGCAATTCTATACAGGGCCCTTTGGAGTCCTGGTGTGTCACTTTGGACTAATGTATGGAATGCAAGTTTGCTTTGAACCACAAGGTTGGCGAGTCAAGCTCACCAGCTACTCCTTGAAAACCCTGTTTAGAGTCACTATGAAAAACAACAACAAAAAATTTATGGAAGAGCCTACATCTGGAAATTCAGATAGTCTAAATATAGAAGACAAATAAGTGGACCTCAAGACAAATATTTTTAATTTCTTAAATAAATGTATCATGGTAATATATATTTTGCCAAAGAAAGTAAAACTTTTTAAAATCATTTTGCTGATTTATTTTCTACTTTTATCATGAAATGAATGGCAGAAGTGATTGACAAGGCATTATATACATGCCTAATGCCAATTATTATGACATAATATAGTTCTACAAATAAAAAATGTTTATAAAGATGCTAAGTTATTTCTGTAGGAATAGAAGGGATGAGCTACATGCCATTCCATTTTAATGAACTTGAATCCAGTTTCTAATCAACAAGATTGCCCTATACAATAAACGACTGATTGTGACTGCTGGCGTTAACAGTAATAGGACAAGAGGATGTGTGACACAATTTTCTCCATTCAACCATTCATTTTCCTACTGCTTTGGAAGAATCTTCATTTTCTTTTGCTCCTTCTCAAAGTTAGCCTGATCAATTGTACTGAATGTGCCCACTAGAGCCAATGAATAAACACAGCACAGCTCACTGATTGCTGAATAGTGTCAGTTTGGACTCTGTTCCTAATTTCTGTCAGAGTTCTCAAAATATGCATTTAGGTTTAGGGTGTTTTGCACCTTTTAAATAACGGACTTTACTCAAAGTCCCAATTAGTTTTATGTACACCACTAACCTAAAAACATTGATATACAGAAACTGATATCCTTAGATCATATTATCTCTATCAATTTAGCCTCTGAAAATTCATTTGTTTTCCTTGCCAGTGCTGACTAGAGACGATACGATGTGTTATACTCAGCTGGAACAAAAATCTTTAAAAGAATAGTTAACAGAATAGAAAATATAAACAAAAACTCTACTTTTGTGGTCTTCCTAGTACTTAGCTCTGAATTTGGACTTAAAGCTAAAAAGACTCTATTAAAGTGAAGTGTGAAATTGTTTATTAAATCCAAAAGACTTTAATTTGGAAGACTGCAAGTTCCCATTTTCATAGCAAGTTTATAACTCATCATAAATGTCAAGGTTTAAATAACATTGAAACACAGCATGGATATTTATTTGAAAAAAAATCACTTGATAAATTTCAGAATGTGCTGTTTTGTTTATTTTTAAAGAACCTGTCAAACTATATTGTTGTATTAACTAAATAATACAGTTTTCCTGTGGTAGATTGCTATGTTCACCACAGTTATAATGTGCTTTTTTTCCCACGTTCGTTTGGTATTTGTGGTAACAGATGCTTGCATGACTGCTATTTGTTTAAAATTATCCTTACTGACATGCTGTAAAGAGTAAAGTAAGAAAAGATGTCTTCATAATGGATACCCTCTTACCTGTACTTATAACACATTATTTGAAAAATCTGGTAGAATAATGGGTTATGCGTTGGGCCTTTGAATACATGGTAAGTGGTTCAAATCCACTATCCATTCCATGGGAGAAAGATGAGATTTTTATGATCCCATAGAGATTTTCAGCCTTGGAAACTCTATGTAGGGTCCCTATGACTCAGAACCAACTTATTGGCACCCAGCAGCACAAACAACATCTGTTTTGAACAGCTTAGATACATCTCATTAAAACCACTCCATGAGTTTAAATATGCTTTCATCTATATTATAAAATACAGTGTTAACTAGATGTTAACTGTATTTCTAACCACTAATGAAGCCAAATGTAAGAGACAATTAAGAGTTATTGACCACTTGATATGAATAGAAACTATCAATTTTCCCTTAAACATTCTGTTAAAAATAAAAAAATAGAGTACAAATTTTCCTCTCATGTTATTCAATGTTTTTAAAGTTGTTGTTAGGCAATATGGAGTCTTTTTTTTTTTTTTTTTTTAACTTATCAATATCCCATGTGACAAAGTAGAACTCACCCATTGATATCAAATGGTGCTTACTACCACTTCTCCTTTAAAGTGTTGAAGAGCAAAGATGTCAGCTTGAAGACTAAGGTGTGTTTGACCCAAGCCATGGTATTTTCATTAACCTCACATGTGTGCAAAAGTTGGACAGTGAATAAGGAATTAATGCATTTGAGTTGTGGAGTTGCAGGAGAATATTGAAAGTACCATGAACTACCAAAAGAACCAACTGATCTGTATTGGAAGAAGTACAAACAGAGTGCTCCTTGGAGGCCAGGATGTCCACACTTCATTTCTCATACTTTGGACATATTATCAGGAGGGACCAGTCTTTGAAGAAGGATATCATATTTGGTAAAGTGGAGCATCAGAGAAAAATAGGAAGACCCCCAAAGAGATGTACTGGCATAGTTGCAGGAGCAATAGGCTCATTGTAGCAATGATTGTAAGGTTGGCCCAGGACTGGAGAGTGTTCTGTTCTGCTGTGAATGTGGTTGTTATGAGTCAGCACCAATTCGATGGCAACTAACAAGAACAACAATGACCACTACCTACTATTCTGATGAATCACAATAAAATGTCCTGGACAGAGTGGGAGGAAAATATACAACAAAATTCAAAATCATAAAAAAGACTTAAGTTTATTAGTCTGATACAGACTGTTGGAACCCTTAAAACAATGATTCATTGTCCTGGGCACGAAACCACAGAATTGTTTCACCTTTAAGCCAAACAAAAATATACCTATGAAGTGAAGAGTCACACCATTAATAATGCACACCTCAGATCAATCAATCATGTTGTTGTTGTTAGGTGCCATCGAGTCCATACTGACTCACAGCGACCTTATGTACAGCAGAATGAAAAACTGCCCAATCCTGGGCCAACATCACTACTGTTGCCACACTTGAGTCCATCCATGCTGCCTCTTTGTGAATCCATCTTGTTGGGGGTCTTCCTCTTTGTCTCTGACCCTCCACTTTACCAAACATGATCTCCTTCTCCAGAGACTGGTCCCTCCTGACAATATCAATCATATTGTGTTGTTAAGTGCCGTAGAGTGGGTTCCGACTCATAGAGACCCTGAACAGGGTTTCCGAGGCTGTAAATCTTTCCGGGAAAAGAACGCCTCATCTTTCTCCCACGAAGCAGCTGGTAGTTTTGAACTGCTGACCTTGCAGTACATAGCCCGATTCATAACCACTATGCTACCAGAACTCCTTATATCAATTATAGGAAACCAAAAAAGCAGCATTTGCTCACGAAGTTCAGAAGGAAGGAAGAGGAAGGAAAGGAGAATGAAGGGAAAAAGTGAACCCAGAAAGGAGGTGGAAAGAGTGCTATATATATTGATGTAATTTCAATTAAAGTCACAAAATAAAATGTGTATAAATTGTTGAATGGAAAATTAATTTGCCTTGTAAACTTTCACCAAAATCAAATAAAATGTTGGAAAAACAACAACCCAAAATAAAATGCAACTAAAAATTAGAAGAGGTTCAAATTTTATCCACATAGTATTGTTTAAAAAAACTATGCCATATTGTTACTCTGGTGATGATGGTGGTGGTGATGTGCCATGGAGTTGGTTCCGACTCATAGTGACCCTGTACAGGGTCTCCAAAACTGTAAATCTTTACGGGAGCAGAAAACCTCGTCTTTCTCCCACGGAACAGCTGGTAGTTTCAAACTGCTGATCATGGGATTAGCAGCCTGATTCGTAACTACTATGCTACCAGAGCTTCTTGTTGTTCTGTTAAGTACCATTAAATCAGTACTGAGAGTATGAGAGATGAAGTTTGGCCATCCTGGCCTCCAAGGAGCACTCTGGCTGCACTTCTTACAAAATTGATATATTTGTTGTTTTGGCAGTCCATGGCACTTTCAATACTCTCTTCCAACACTCAAAAGCATCAATTCTTCTATGGTCTTCC
>NW_006408965.1:833200-839609 GCF_000296735.1 Chrysochloris asiatica
AATTCTTTTATTTCATCCTCACTGGCTTTAAGTGTTGCTGTGTAAATTTTAATAATATTGGTATTAACTGGGCTTCCTTGTAGATGTATGGATATTATCCCTTCACAGACAGCATTGTACCTCATGACTGATCTGGATATGTTCTTTTTGACCATGAATGTAATACCATTCCTCTTCAATTTGTTATTCATGCCATAGTAAATCACATGGTCATCAGATTCAAAATGTCCAATACCAGTCCATTGCAGCTCACTAATGCCTAAGATATAGATGTTTATGTATTCCATTTCATTTTTAACTACTTCCAATTTTCCCAGATTTATACTTGGCACATTCCATGTTCCAATTTTCAATGGATGTTTACAGCTGATATTTTAAATAATAAACATCTATATGACTATGAGGTTGTGGAAAATATCAGTCACACCTTAGTTCTTAAACTGACGGTGTTGTTCTTCAACACTTTAAAGAGGTCTTGTGCCAAAGGCAATATGTCATGTAATTTCTTGACTCCTACTTCCATGAGTGATGATGGTTGTTCTGAGCAAAATGAAATTTTCACAACTTCAATCTTTTCTCCATTTTTATGCATGTTTTTTGTTAGTACAGTAATGAGGATTTTTGTTTTCTTTATATTGGAATGCATCCCATACAAAATTCTGTGGTCATTGATCCTCATCCTGAGCTATTTTAAGTTCTCTTACCTTTTAGTAAGCAAGATTGTATCATTTGCATAACGCAGGTCGTTAATGAATCTTGGTGCAATCCTGATGACACATTTTTTCTTCATATAATTCAGCTTCTCAGATTATTTACTCAGCATACAGATTGAATAAGTATGGTGAAAGAATACAACCCTAGCACACAGTGTTCCTGATTTTAAACCACTCAGTTTTCCCTTGTTCTGTTCGAACAACTGTCTCTTGATCTATGCACAGGTTCCTCATGAACAAAATAAAGTTTTCTGGAATATTCATTCTTCTCAATATTGTCCACAGACAGTCATCATCAACACAACTGAAACCCTTTGAGTAATCAATTAAACACAGATAAACATCTTTCTGGTATTCTCTGCTTTCAGCCAAGAACTATCTGACATTAGGAATGACATCCCTCCTTCCATATCCTCTTCTGAATCTGGTTTGCACCTCTGGAAGTTCTCTGTTAATGTATGGTCGCAACTGTTTTGTATTGTCGTCAGTGAAATTTTATTTTCATGCGATATTAATGATACTATCCAATGATTTTCACTTTCCTTTGTGTCACCTCTTTTTTGAATGGACACAGATGAGGATCTCTTCATCAGGTGGCCAGGTGGTTGTCTTCCAATTTTCTTTGCATAGATGAGTGAGTACTTCTAGTGCTGCATCAGTTTACTGTAAGATTTCAACCTGTATTCCATCAATACTCGTCTTGTTCTTTGCCAATGCCTTCAAAGTGATGCACCTTGTACTTCTTTCTTCAGTATCATTGGCTCTTGAAATGGTAGAGCACCAATCATTTCTTTTCGGTACAGTGACTCTGTATGTTCTTCCATCTTCTTTTGATGCTTTCTGAGTCATTCAATATTTTCTCCATTGTTGTTATTAAGTGCAGTTGAGCTGGTTCCAACTCACAGAGTTTCTATATAGGGTTCTGAGGAGGGGCTGCTGAGCTTGAATTGCAGACCTTATGGTTCAAAATAACCTTGTAGTCCAAGTTATTAATCTGTAGCTCCAAACCAAGAGTCCTAGAACCCTTCCAGTATTGCAAGTGGAGGCTTGATTTTTTTTTTTTTTTTTTTCAGTTCCCTTAGTTTGAGAAATGCTGATCATGTTCTTTGCTTTTGTTTTCTATCTCCAGGTCTTTGCACATTTCATTATAATAATTGACTTTTATTTTCTCCAGCTGCCTTTTGTAAGTTTCTTTACAACTTTATTTACTCTTCATTTCATCTATTTTTTTTTTTTTTTATCATCTCTACCCTAGAAGGCAAGTTTTTGAGCCCCTTCTGATAACTATTTTGTTCTTTTCCTTCTTTCTTGTCTTTGTAATGACCATTTGCTTACTTCCTGTATGATGTTTTGATGTTCTCCCATAACTCCTTGGGCCTTTAGTATATAGTGTCTAATTTATCAAAATTTTCTTCAAATGATGTCCAAATCCAGGTGGTATATGACCAAGGTCATATTTTGGCTCTTATGAATTCATTTTAATTTTCATCAGCTTCAGCTTGATTTGCATAGGAGCAATTGATGGTCTGTTCTACAGTCTGCCACTTGTGTTGTTTTGGCTGGTGATATGGAGGTTTTACACCATCTCTTTCCAAACATGTTGTAAATTGATTTCTGTGTATTCCATATGGTGAGGTTCATATGTATTGCTGTTGTTAAGTCTGTTTAACCCATAGCCACACTGTGTAGGGTTTCCAAGGAGTAGCTGGTAAGCTTAAACCACTCACCTTGCAGTTCAAAGTGACGTCACAGTCCAGAGAATTATATAGTCGCCCTTTATGTTGTTAATGAAAAGTATTTGCAATGAAGTCATTTGTGTGGCAAAATCCTATCATGTGATTTCTATCATTGTTCCTGTTAACAAGGCCATGTTTTCCAAATACTGATCCTTCTTCTTTGCTTCCAATCTTTGCATTCCAATGACCAGTAATTATTAATACATCTTGATTGCATGCTTGATCAATTTCAGACTGAAGAAGTTGGTAGGATTCTTTAATTTCATCATCATTGCTTTAGTGGTTGATACGCAAATTTGAATTAATAATGTTATTAACTGGTCTTCCTTGTTGTTGTTGTTGTTGTTGTTAAGTGCCATCGAGTCGGTTCCAACCCATAGCGACCCTGTACAGGGTTTCCAAGGGTGTAAATCTTTACGGGAGTAGAAAGCCTCATCTTTCTCCCGCGGAGCAGCTGGTAGTTTCGAACTGCTGAACATAAGGTTCGCAGCCCAATTCGTAACCACTACGCTACCAGATCTTCCTTGTAGGCATATGAATATTATCCTGTCACAGACAGAGTTGTTCTTTAAGACAGTTCTGCATATCTTCTTTTTGATGAGGTATGTGACACCATTCCTTGTCAATTCATTCTTCCTGGCATAGTAAACCTATAATTGTCAGATTCAAAATGGCCAATACCAGTCAATTTGAATTCACTGCCTACGATATTAATGTTTATGCATTCCTTTTCATTTTTGACAATTTCCAATTTTCCTAGGTTCATACGTTGTACATTCTATTGTTCTGATTATTAATCGATGTTTATAGCTGTTTCTCTTCATTTTGAGTTGTGCCCCATCAGCAAGAGAAAATCCCAAAAGTTTCACTGAATTCATATCATCATTTTTAACTCTACTTTGAGGATGCTGCTCTTCTTTTGAATACATTCCAACCTGAGGGGCACATCTTTCAATACGATATCTGACTATTTTTTGTCTCGTCATATTTTAACTATCTCATGTTTTCATATTCTGGTGCTGTCTGACAGTGTTCCACTGTTATTTGTAAGATTTTCAGTGTATAAATATTCTGAAGTAGTCAGTCTCTCCTATTTCCTCATCTGTCTTCATCTGGAAACTAAGCTAAAACCTGTCCAGTATGGGTGACCCAAGTTTTATTTAAAATATTCATGTCATAGATCAAGAATCACAGTAACACACACACTACTACAGTACAACAAACTGACAGATGAGTTGTGGCTACATAACTAATGTTAAGCAACTAATAGACTTAGTGCTTTTTCTATTAACTATTGTATCATAGAGCTTTTCCCCTCAACCATTGTGTTATAGAGCATTAGGCCAATAGAAAGCAGCAGCATAAGTTGATTTTATTATTTAAATTATTTAAAGGTTTTTCTTTTGTATTTTGTACATTTTTTGCGTTGATTTGTTGTTGTTGTTAAGTGCCTTCGAGTCATTTCTCACTTATAGTTACACTGTACTGTGTTTACAAGGAGCAGCTTGTGATTTTGCACTGCCGACTTTGCAGATCAAATTGCCAGTATTTATCTCAATATGTCCAAAATAATATCACCTTAGATTTTTAATATCATTTTAATATCATTAGAAAGTCTTATAAGTCATAGGCAATTACAACCAGGAGGGACTTTTACAAACATCCAGGACAGCCCGCATATTATATGAATTGTGACTGTTAAGTTTGTGAAGAAAAGACATTTTTTTCTTTAACCCCAATATTGATTAAGCATCTGAGCCAAGTTGAGAGCCTGGGTCTCCTGGTTTCCATTATGCTAATGAGTGGTGTTTTCCATACTTGTGAACATAGGTGATTCCTAACAATTTATTTTGCTATCTTTTCTTTTGGAAGATATGTTTTCTCCCATGAGTACATTGCATCTATCTGATGTTCATTACTCATACATATGAACACTCAGACAAAATATGCACATCCATACATATATAGATATGAAATGAAATTTCAACTACTTCCAAAAATGTTTTAAGTAGTTAGATCAAATTTATGGATATGTGAGAAAAGATTCAGTTACTTGTGAAGAAATTCTAAATTACATGCTGTTAACTAAAAGGTTATATTGATGAGCAGTGATGTTTTTGTTAGATGGAGATAGTATGTGTTCATTGACTCCACTGAAAAATACCAATGAGGGAATTTCAGTAAAGTCCTTTGAAAACATTACCAAGAGAATGTGCATGAATTTGAAACATCTCATATCCTGTGGGTACAATTTTTCCTTCTACTATATGCTTCACCATATTATGTACCAGGGGTGCAAACATTCAACAATGGAGATCAAATGTGGTAAAGGAAAGCATTTGCTCTAATGTAGAAAGGAGCTACAGATATCTTCAACAAAAAAAGAGACTCTACTAAGCTTTATACTAGAGGGAAGAGAGCAATATCAAATGTCTTCACAGAATTTTCCAATAAGCTTCTGTGCCAATTATTGGAACCAACTCAGTGGCACTTAACAGCAACAACATAGTAGTATTCTGAAATTGGGCTATTATACAGATAGTCCTTTTCACATAGATTCAGAATATATAACATCAAATAATTTCTAATTTTGACTTGAAAATTAGTGTCTTTATTTTAATTAATTCTTATTAATAGACTAATTCACATTTTATTTGGCAATTACTTTGATGATTGAACAGGAATATTTTTAGATTTCTACTAATATACTTTTAGTTTTCTTCAGAGGTTGAATGACAAATTTGATCCCAACAATTTATGTTATTTTTCTGCAGAGCAGAAATCATAGGGATTTTTAAGGGGAAGTTCACCTCTTGAAATGTTCATCTTCCATTTCTTAATTTAAGACACTGAACATTTTATTCTATGACACTTTTTAGATCATAGAGCAACATTTATTCCATACTGAACAAGCAATAAATTCTTAGGAATTTGGTATATTTTTGCTGTTTATGTCATTATGTGACATTTTTTCACCTAACAAATCATTTGATTCATTTTGCATGAAACTAAACATTTATTTTGACCTCACCAATAAGTTGTATATCATACCGATAAGTTGTATATCAAATTTTATGTATTTCATCCTTCCATATGCTTACCTGAGGCATTAACCTTCATGGTAATACTAGTTTAATTATTCTCATCAGATTCATTATTGGCCTAGGAATAACAACAGCATTATTTAGAGAAGTACACTAGAGATTGGTGTTTTACTTAGATGTTAGACTTATCAATTCATTGGCTTTGAGAAAGAGTGGAGTTTATTTCCAGGAAATGTTCCCCATATTTAATGTTACATAATTCTCAGCACATATGCCCCATTAACAAAGTTGATAAACCCCAGGGAATGGAAACAGAGACTGAGTCACTTGGCGGCCTTGCTATATGGTTTCTTCAACACATTCTTGTAGGTGTTTGGTTTTTCTGCACTCCACATGCAGAGTGTCACTTGAAAACCAACACTGATCACTGGGTGAGAATGTATTTGACTCTTTCTAACTACAGGGAATCGGTAAGCACGTGAGGCAAATAATGAATGTTGATAAAGCTATTAAATTCATCACTTCAATGTGTATATCTTCTAAGTCATGTATGCATATTATTATAATTGACCTGAATATCAAAAAAGAGCAGAAAGCATCAATAAGGTGAGAAGTTATCTCTGTAAGAACTAATTTTTCTCCCATTGCCTTCCTCTTTAAGATCCATTTCCCTTTTCTCTCTATCTCATCTTTTTGTTGTTGTTGTAGCTGTTAAATTTCGTTGAGTTTGTTTTGACTCAGAGTGACACTCTATAGGGTTTTCATGGAGCGGCTGTTGCATTTGACCAACTGACCTTGGAAAAGATAAGCGATAGCAGTCCAGCTTTTTGTTTGTTTGTTTGTTTTTAATAGTTCTGATATATACAGATATTTGTTGTTGTTGTTAAGTGCCCTTGAGTCATTTTCGTTTCCGACT
>NW_006408965.1:843878-845366 GCF_000296735.1 Chrysochloris asiatica
GAGGAAGCAGTTCTCCCCAGTCACTTTTTGAGTGCCTTCCAACCTAGGGGCTCATTATCCAGCACTATATATGACAGTGTTTCTCTGCTATTCATGTGGTTTTCAGTGACTAAATATTCAGAAGTAGTTCCTTACTCCTTCTTCCTAGTCTGTCTTTGTCTGGAAGCTCATCTGAAACCTGTCCACCATGCATGTCCCTGATGGTATTTGAAATACCAATGTCATAGCTTTCAGAATCACAGCAATTCACAAGCAACCACAGTATGACAAACTGACAGATGAGTGGTGGTACAATGCTTTAATCAGGATTTCTTTTTCCTATGGCCTTTAGTCTAGTCACCACTGGTTGAATTTGACTCATCAATCTTGGTTAAAAACTGTGTTGTAGAAGGATGTTCAATTTAAACACACAGACATGTGAAAAATTCGCTTTCTGTTTTTTTAAACTTAACATTATATTGTGGTGATATATTCATTATCAAATCTATACATTGTCTTGTTTGTACAGCTAAAGCACATTTCATTCTTTTTGCTTGTAATTTAATTAAATGTTTATTATGGACGGAACTTTAGAGATTTTGCAGACTTTTGTTCTTTCACAGTAAGCTGCGTTGACATCCTTATGCCCATTTGTGAACAAATGCCTACGTAAATACTTAAAGTAGCATTACTGGATCAAAGGAAATGTTAAGTTTACAATTAGATTTGTTTGTATAGCAAATTTGCTTTGTATTTTTACTATTTTTCAATTTAGCTTTAAAAATGTATTGATATTTTTATTTCATTGTTATGATAATTGCATTTCATGAGTTTTAAATGTGTATTTTTTTCTTTGATTTTGTAAGGTTTGGGACATATACTGTAATTGTATTTTTATGTATCATATTTACCAATCTTTTTTTAATTCTTCTTCTGTATATTTTCTTTTACTTAGTAAACACATGCTTATACCCAAACTAAAATTTAAGTGTTTTTTTTCTTTTATATGTTTAAATACTTTTAAAATTATATTTGTACAATTAAATATTGATCAATTGGAGACATTAAGGGGTTTACTCAAGACAAATGGCAGTTTTTGTTTTGTTTTGTTTTTTCAGTTGTGAGCTAGTTATCTCAATAATTTTTGTGTTTTTGTTGGGTAGCACCCTTATATACAGCAGAATGAAACACTGCCTAGTCCTGTGCCAACCTCAAAATTGTTGCTATGCTTGATCTCATTGCTGGTGCTGCTGTGCCCATCCATCTCCTTGGGTCTTCCACTTTTTCATTAACTCTCCACTTAACCAAACATTGTGTACTTCACTAGAGACTGGTTCATCCTGATAACAGGTCCAATATTTATGCAGATTTCTATTTTTTGCCACTAATTTGAAATGCTGACTTTATCATACAGTACATTTTCATAGGTATTACTGCTTATTTCTTGACTTTTTCCTCTACCCAATTGATTTGTCTTCCTCTTTAAACACTACACCCAGTAATTACTAT
>NW_006408965.1:845466-856806 GCF_000296735.1 Chrysochloris asiatica
ATATATATATATTTCTAATTCAGTGCAAAAATAGAAACAAAATTCTGTTATGCTTTTCCAACCAATAAATAATTCTATGGTAATGATAGTTTATGACTGTGGTTTAGCTCATTTGCTCGGGCTGTTGATTTTATTTTTGTATTTTTCTAAATGAACTCTTCTTATATTGGTACAATATTTACTCAAACTATTCATTCCATTTCAAGGAGCTCTGGCAGCATAGTGCTTATGAATCGGGATGCTAATCTCACAGTCAGAAGTTGGAAACTACCAGCTGTTCCACGGGAGAAAGATGAGGCTTTCTGCTCCCATAAAGATTTACAGCCTCGGAAACACTGTACAGGGTTGCTATGAGTCAGAAATGACTCCATGGCACATAACAACAACATTCATTCCATTCTGGTTTCTTATGAAAAATGTCCAAAGTTTTTATTAGCACATACCTGGACTCATATATAAATACATGAAAGAGAAAAAGAAAACAAAAACAGTCTTAAGATTATTGTACTCCAGTTTTTCTCTATATGAAAAATTTCCTCTCTGCTTTGATCAGTAGTAGTTTCCTAATCATACAAGCAACTCTTCATCTCATATGCATGTTTACAGACCTATATTCTTTATTATCCTTTGCCAATTTATAAGTTACAAAGACTACTGAGATCAAGATATCCATTAATAAAATTTAAAAGCACAATTCAATAAAGATTGCATTAAAGTTGAATTGACTGGTCCTTATTGAAGTTAAGCCCCTGTCAATGCAGCTAAACAAACTGTTGAAGCTAGGTACAAGCTTTCGTGCAAATGTTCCTAAACAGTTGGCTCTGCTGTTTTCATACTCTCCTTTCTTTAGTGATACGATAACATAGCAATAATACTCAAACGCTGACACAACAGAAAACCTTGCCAGTTTGGCTCCCAACCTTGGCAAGCTTTTTGTTATAGTTGCAACCCTGCGTACTCCTTGAGTTGCACAAAACTTCCATAGCTTCTCCATGGCATGTCTTGTAAAGGGGACTAAAGAGGAAAAACAAGAAAGGTTCTAATTTTAGATAGAGAATAGCAAATAGGACAACAAATAAAAGCTCTGTTTTGGCACATTGGGACTTTCTTTTTTCCCTTTTAAATGTGTGATTCCTTTCCCCAAATGTTGCACTAGATTTATTTTTAAAGGTGTCATCTATTTCCATTCCAGTGCTATGTCATCTATAATTTAAATTTATGAGATAAATCTTGAGGTTCACCAGTGGAGCAGCTGGAGAATTCTAGCCACTTTGCCATTGAAAATGCAGATTTGCTGAAGGTTTTTGTGTCTGACAAGCCCCATTGAAAGTACCTCATTCTCTTTCCTGACAAGCATCCATCAACATGTAATATTTATTCCTCTGTTTTAGTTTCACTACAAATAATTGGCGGTCCCTCAGCAAGAAGACAGTTTCCTGCTGAGACAGCACCACCTGTACAGTTTCACCACCGAGAACAAATGCTCTGAAAAGGAAGCTTTCCTAGAATGGATGGATAAAACAAACAAGAGGTACTTATTGAAATGAGAGTAAAGCAAATTTACTCTTTTGTGGTTAGTGCTTCAATTCTCCTTTTATCACCAAAAGAGTAGTAATCAAATGTTGATACATACATTTTATTATCAATAAAAATGTTCTTGTTGACTTGTCTTTAACTTCTTTTTTCCACTGCTTTTCTTGTATTCTTTTAATACTTTGAGCCTTTGACTTCACAATTATGATCTTCTCTAAATTCAGTCTTAAATCTGAGGGGATAGATGTCAAGAAGCAATGCCCTATACAGTGATTGAGTGTATTATGTCTTTCCTTCTTTGATATTGAATAGATATTTGTTTGTAACACCTGGAATGAGAAGCATGTATCTAACGATACTGTTATAACAGAAAATTAAATGATCTGTGATCATCATGACAGATGATATCTACAGTTTGTTTGTAACCCCAGATTTGGACTTCCCTTGTTAAGAAAGGGAATGTTTGTAATGAAATCTGTCTCTGCACTCTTAAAGAAGGAGGGAAAGTGACAGGGAAATGAAAAACAAAGTTGGTACGCTGATTATTTTTTCAATAAAGGACAAATAAGTGGGACTGTTCAGAACAATCTTTATTTCCAGTACAGGAATTTTAGAACATTATTCCCTGAATTTGGTGGTCTGTATAGTGTATCTATGATTGATTATCAAAATGAAGCATTAGTAGTTTTTGTTTTTTCATTTTTCATCAATATCAGGATTTGGTGGATTTGTATTGGTAATATCATTATTATATTTTTACAAGATTAGTATCTAGCATTGATCATGTTTGAGTAAATAAACAAGTGACTAAATGGGAAGAATATTAAAGGACAAATACATAAATGCCTGCCATGCTTCCCAGCTTTTGATAATTAGACATCGGGGGTTTTGGTGTTACTTTGCATTTTGTAATTTAATTTAAATTTAACATTAATAGCAAAATAAAACTTGAAACACTATATGTATGCTGAATTATTTTGGATTTTCACAAAGGATCTCATGATTTCCATAAGTTGTACTACCTGAAGTCTTAGAAGCCTATAGGTACAGATGAATTAAAATAATAATAATAATAACAACATGAATATTTATAGTAGGAACAAAAATATGTATCTCAGGTCTTTCTTCAACACCAAATGAAGTTCAAAAGATGAAAATTATGAATTCTGAAGAAGAAAAGATCATTATAGACTGTGGAGTTTAACAATAATTTAATGGGAGAGTAAGGATACTGTATGAACATTTAATGATAAGCAGAACTTTGATCATTAAGAGGACAGAATAGTCTCATGAAAGGGAGCAAAAGAAAGAACATGGAGACTGGGAGAAAATATTTGTCATGACCTAGGAAATAGATCTGTGTTCCATTTGATTTGAATCTCTGCAGGGTCACTATGGGTCCAAAGTGACTGAATGACACTACAAAAAAAAACCAGTGATACCTTGATGTCCTGATGTGGTGCTGTGGGTTAATGCACTAGACTGCAAAGTCAGTTAGAACTGCAAAGTCAGTGGTTCAAGCTCACTAGCCACTCCTCAGAAACCTTATAGTGGGCCACCATGGATCGGAACAGACTCGAAGATACTTAACAACAATAAAGTGGTGCATTAATAATCAGAACATTGAATGTATGAAGTATGAATTTAGGAAAATTGGAAATTGCATAAAAATGAAATGAAACACATAAAATTCAATATACTAGGCACTAGTGAGCTGAAATGGACTGATATTGACAATTTAAAATCTGACAATTGCATAGTAAGGTGTACTAAAGATATTGGCAAAAAACGAGGCAGCAGGAATTGATAGACTACAAGTTGGTGTCTTTCAACAACCCGATGCAACACGGAAGGCAGTCACTTATCTATGCCAAGAAATTTGGAAGACAAATATCTGGCCAACTGACTGGAAGTGATCTGTATTTATGCCCATTCTGAAGAGAGGTGACCCAACAAAATGTGGAAATCATCAGACAGTATCATTGATATCCCATGTAACTGAGGTTTTACTACAGATAATACAAAAATATTTACGAACATATATTGACAGAGAACTTCCAGAGGTTCAAGTCAGATTCAGAAGAGGACGTGGAATGAGACATATCATTGCTGATGGCAGATAGGTCTTGGTTGAAAGCAGATAATATCAGAATGATGTTTTTTTTAATTGAATAAGCAAAAGTTTTCAGTTGTGTGGATCATGACAGGCTATGGACAACACTGCTATGAATGAGTATTATTGAACACTTAATTGTGCTCATGATAAACCTGTACACAGACCAAGAGGTAGTTGTTTGAGCAGAACAAAGGAACAACGAATGGTTTAAATTTAGGAAAACTGTGCACCAGGGTTGTATTCTTTCAATATACTATTCAATCTGTATGATGAGCAAATAGTCCAAGAAACTGGATTATATGAAGAACACAGGTGGCACCTGGATTGGAGAAAAACTCATTAATGACCTCCAATATGCAGATGATACACTGTTGCTTGCTGAAATCCAGAGGACTTAAAATACTTATTGATGAAGATCGAAGACCACAGACTTTGGTATGAGTTATATCTCAATATAATGAGAACAAAAATCCTCAACGCTGGACCAATAAACAACACCTATGTAAATAGAGAAAAGATTGAAGTTATCAAAGATTTCATTTTGCTTGGATAAACTATCAACATTCTTGGAAGCAGGGGTTCAAGAAGTCATATGACGTAGTGAATTAGGCAAATCTGGTGCACAAAACCTCTTTAAAATGCTGAAGAGCAAAGATTTCAGTTTGAGTACTAAAGTGTGCCCAACCGAAGCCATCGTATTTCAATAACCTCATGTGCATGTGAAAGTTGGACAGTGAATAAGAAAAACTGTGGAAGAATTGATGCATCTGAGTTATGGTGTTGGGGGGGGATATTGATAATACCACAGACTTTCAAAAGAACAAACAGATTTGTGTTGGAATAAGTCCAGGCAGCGTGTTCCTTGGAAGCCAGGATGGCCAGACTTCATCTTTCATACTTTGGATATATAATCAGAAGGGACCAGTCCCTTGAGAAGGATATCATGTTTGTTAAAGTGCAGAGTAGGAGAAAAATAGGAAGACCCCAAATAAATGTATTGGCACAGTGACAGCAGCAATGGGCTTATATGTAGAAATGATTGTGAGGTTGGCCCAGAACCTAGCAGTGTTCCATTCTTTTGTACATAGGGTCTCTATGAGTCGGTGCAGACAAAATGGCACCTAACAACAACAACAACAATGGTGCAATGGGCTACGTATTGGGTTGCCAACCAAAAGATTGAAAGCTCTGCCACCAGTATTTCAAATACCAGCAAGGTCACCCATGGTGGACAGGTTTCAGATGACCTTCCAGGTGAAGACAGACTAGGAAGAAGGAGTGATGAACTACTTCTGAATATTTAGTCAATGGAAATCTTATGAATAGCAGAGAAATACTGTCAGATATAGTGCCAGAAAAATGAGCCCCTCAGGTTGAAAGACACTCAGATATCATCATTGAATATTGTCTTTTATTTGGATATTCCACATTTTGGCAATTGTCTGTCATAATGAGCACCAACAACATTTTTAATGCTACTTCTCTTCCTTTGGAAGATTTTTGAGTTATCATTTAAAAAGTTCCATTTTACAATGGAAAGGAGGGAAGTAGAAACATTAAGGCTATTACTTTTCATAGTTTAAAATTCATAGGATTGGTGCCTTAAGATACAAAATGTTTTGTAATATAAATTGTAAAACAACAACAATGAAACAAGCAAACAACAACACAAATAAAAACACAAAGTATTTTAAATAGAAGTGAAAAACCTTAAACTTTTTTTAGAGAAACAATGTAACTTTAGGGTTTTATGTTATTTGCTAGTAGTGGAATTAGCCCTAATATTATAGATGAGGAAAATACTCCTTAAAGATTGTGACTTGCCCAACTTTACCCTGTTAATAAGAGTTAGCACTGAGATTGGAACATACCTATTTATCTACTATATGTTAGTTACTGCAAGATGATTTACCCATATATTTTTTCCTAAAATTCTCACAAAAGATTTGTGCTGTATATTAATATCACTTTTATAAAGGCTTTTCCCACATATTTCCGAATTGATTCTAGAACTCTTGATCTCATGGTAAATTCCAATGACTTAAGATTTGAGCCACTCATGACAGCCAGTTTTGCTTCTTTATATTAGCTGTGTCAAAACTTTAGAATCAAAGAAATCCTCTGTTATAATCATCTCACTAGTCCTTAATTCTGATGTCTAGTTGTGGATATCTCGGTCAAATCACAGGTTATACATAACCAATTAAAGTTGGGAATATTTCAGGAAAAGCAAATACTAAGGGAAAACTGCACACTTTCTTGACTTTGCTTGACAATTTAAAAATACCCTAGGAATATAAGCACAATACAATTGCCTGTTTTGGATTGGAGGAAGAGACAGGGCCTCTGTAATTCCACACCAGCTTCTGATCAATCATGACCTTTTGAGTCTTAGAGAATGACTTGACTTTCCTCAGGCTAGTTTTGGACCCATGGAGCAGGGACCTTCTCAATTAAATATATCTTAAGGTTGATTTTCGATTTAAATCTACTTGGTATCTCAAACAGCAGTGTGTCTAGAAATACTAGTCTCTGCTACTAGAGCAGAAATCATAAAGAACCATGCAAATTGGATGCACCCGGTCTTTAACTTGGGCCAATTCTGCCACAGTATGTGCAGACACATTCTGAGTTGACTTGACTGCATAATAGAGATAATTATAAGCACTTACTTATCGCACAGGGGTCTACTGAAGATTAATTAGTTAATGTTGGCAGACCAAAGGTGTAATATATGTGCTAAGTATTATTATTATTACTGTGCCACTTATCTTCAAAGTATGTTGTTTCTAAAGTCATAGTGCCTATGTGCCATCTGCTCACAGCAGCCTTTACCATCTCTCTACTCAGAGACTGAATCCGGTATCTGAATAAATAGATGTGCTCAAAAAAAAATTCTATCACACCTCCATCTGTGCTTATGGAATATGAATTCAGACATAGGCAGAAATGCAAATCAATCACAGGCGAAGAGACTTCTCCAGTGCCCAGAGTCACATTTTGAGATGTTACTCTAATATTCTTGGTTTTCATTTTAGAATCAGCTAACTCACGATGCGATGCTTCTGTGAAATTCTGTCTCTTCTGCATCTGAAATAGGATGTCACATTAGGGCCCTGAACTGCCATCTCTTTTGTCCTCAGAAAGTTGAAAGAGAAAACTTCCCCAGAACACATTCACTGTCTAATCAGATGCAAAAATTAGCTCCATGATTTTAATGCTTTGGATATTAGTATAATTACCAGAAGCTAATGAGTTTTTAAAGGTTTCTGTATGAAATCGTGATTTTGAAACTTCCCTTCTGCCAGATTTATAACTAGGTTACAGACAACATGACATGATCTATGACCCATTTTTGCTAATGACTAAAGAATGAAGATACAGCTCCTTATGAATAAGCACCCTTTCCCCAACATGACAGGGCACTACAACTGAGAAAGCTCTGAAAATTAGGAAGATTAAAACCTTGAACTAAAATTATCCAAATGTTTCACACTTGCCACTACAGTCATATAAATACCATCCCTTGGTTTTCAAATAGTTATTGCTATCACAATTATCCCAGATATTTAATATTCTCCCACAGTAGGTAGCTCAGTGGAATGATTTTTCCTTCTGTCATTTCGCTAGTTGTTCTTCAAGTGAGCTGCAAAAGGTAAATTTATCTTCTTTCTGAGACTCACTGCATTTGATCCATATACCCATTATAATTCCAGTAAAAATATATATATAACTGATATAATATATAATATATATATTACTGATTTCTTCACAATTTTTTGTCTAATCCAAGGGTGTGCTCAGACCTTTTGTGGTGGTTAAAGAATTAATCAAGTAGGTAATAAACTCAGATTTAGTAATGCTTTTGTGGTCTCTTCTATGTATAATCTGATCTCATGAAGGATACAAGTCATATTTGAATTCAATTAATCTAATCTAAATTATGCATCTATCTTATAAATTGGTTAGGTTTTAAAGCTATAAAGAGAAGTGAAATGCCATACCTGGACTCAAGAAGAAAGATAAATCTATACACTAAAAATGATAAGTTCTAAACTAGGTAATTTAAAGAAGCATTGAGAGATTTCAGAGTAGGGGATGAATCTGTTGAAAGTCAGGAAAACGTTTCAGAAGGCTACTGGTGGATGATATTTGAGTTGGGCTATGAAGGTTGCAAGCAACAATGTAGGTGAAAAAGAGGGTGGGCACCCTTGGTTGTCTTGACTCCTGTTTTTTCCACCAGACTGATGACTCCTTTAACTTCTTTTATTTAAAAAAAAGAAAAACAAAACTTTCTAATTTTCTAACATTTTTTCTTAGACTCTTGTATTTCACTCTCTTCTCAATTCCTAAGTCCCCTGAACTTCTTGTTTATGACTTGCTCCCTCACACATAGTTGTGCCTTTCCAATTTTAAACTTCATTTTCTACTACTTAGACACAGAGATAACTATAAACCTACTTATCAAAACTTTAAAGCTACCAGTTGTTATCAGTTTTCTACCAACTCATGGGGACACCCATGTGTTTTAGAGCAGAGCTATACTCCATAGATTTTCAATAGCTGTGACCTTTCAGAAATAGATCACCAGACCTTTTCTTCTGAGCTAAGTGCTTCTGGGTAGATCCGAATCAACAATCTTTCAGGTAATTGCAAACTACTTAACCACACCTGGCCCTGCATATAACCTGGTAACTTCCTGCAAAGTTCACATTGGAGACCTTGAAAAGAATGTGGAGAAAAGACCTAGACAACGAAAAGAAGGCTATGTGGGCCAAAAGGCAATGCATTTGGTGGCACTGAACTTCTCTCTTTCCTCATACATTAGAATACTTGACAGACTGATGTAACCAACCTACTATAGCAGTGATGCTATGAAATAGCAGAAGTAATCTTATCCCTGCAATGCTTTGGCCTACCCCTCAGAAAATGCTAATTGTAGGTGGGATATGACAAAAATGAATTAACCTACTAAACAATTATGACATCATTTCTTCTTACAGAAAATTGTCTAATCTACCGTTCATGAAACTAAACTCTGTACATTTAGGGAGTTATGTCTCTCAGGGACTAACTCTGTAAAACATCTTGGAAGATTAAACAGTTTATAAAGTTTTGATTGTTAACTTTAAATCAAAGTGTGAACAAAGAAGTATTCAGTGACTTGTGTCTTGGATATTTTAGAGCTCAGTTGTTTTTGCCAACCCATTCTGTAAGTTATATGACAATATCTCATAAGATGAGGATTCAAGGTTTCAGCTATATTTGCTGTTCTTTAATGGTACACATATTATTGAATAGCCTAAGAGTCTGAAATCTTGTGTTCCCTTAGGGGTAAAGATGTGATGGAGTGGAGCTGGCTCAGAAGACTTGCAGTATGACAACTTATGCAATGCCTTCTCCGTAGACTAAAAAAAGGGAGTCTGGGATCAGGGTTGTAAATTTGGCACTGTCCATGAGTTCTAAATTGACTTTAAAATGAATGAGGTAATGGAATACTCAGACAGAAGGCTCATCCATTATAGAAATACACCTCAAATTGGTCTTTCTCTTGGTAAAGACTAAAGAAGATGTCTAGTTAAAAGTTGGCATGTTATTTGCTTACCAGGTCTTGCTGGGATTTGGATTAACTGTCACAGTAATAAAATTTTTCCTAGAAACTTAATGTAAAAGCCAACATAAACAAATGCCACAGAAAGTCTTTTAAAGATTTTAAAGTTGACAGTTTGATCTAGTTAGCACCTCTAGCTCTGTTGGTATAGTCAATTTAAAACAGGTTTCATCTACAAGGGAAAAAATGGAAATTGTAGCAAATCATACATATGAGTATGACATGACTATATCTATATATGCAGTGGGAAAAGAGGCAAAAAGCAAGAATAGAAGAAAGTTGAAGAAAAAAGACAGTGTTCAAGAACAACAACAACAAAAAAGACTCCTTTAGTAGCCCTTAAGAATTCTCTATTGGATCATTAAAAACAACACATTAAAGAGTATTTTAAATATTTTAGAAACTCATCCATATGCCTCTCTATGAGAATTCCACATTGGTCAGGAGTTGCTTAGTGAATTGAGACACTATTAAGTTGCACATGGTTTCCCTTCTCTTGTTTTTATACCTTTTGAAAATTTACTTTGGATTCTGTTGGGACCTCTAACTATTTTCTGGCAAGAGGATTGTATTGTAGCTAGTGCCACAAATATATTTTCTTTTGAGTAGTTCTTCCATCACTCAAAGCATACTGGAATCTTTATTCAATGTTATCATATCATAGTTACTAATTTGATTCTCACAACTGCACTATAAAATTGTTAGTTCTTTCCCTATTTGCCATGTGGGTTTTAGGGATCAAATAAAATAACTTGTGCAAATAAGTGATACCATTAGCTTTCAACCAACGATTTGGTTGTTGTTAATTGTTGTTATTGTTAACTGCTGTTGAGTCAGTTCCAAACCATAGAAACTCTGTATAGGGTTTTCCAGGAGCAGATAGTGAGCTTGAACCACCAACATTACAGTTCCAACCACTTTGCAGCCTGGAGCATTGACCTACAGCGCTACTCTAGGACTCCATTGTTGTTGTGTTAATTACTAGCTGTAATTCCAGTATTCATCTAAATCACATGTATGTGCTAAATTTGTATAGATTTATTTAATATATATGCATCATTTTGCAGTTGAATCATTATGACTTTAAAATACTAAATAAATCACAGAATATTTATTCTGCCCTAACAATTTGATTTCTATGTATTCTGTCTGGCAAGGTCCAAAACACAAGGACCTTGCCAGATGGACTAAATAGAAATCAAATTGACTACACCTGCAGAAAGAGACGATGGAAAAGCTCCATATCATCAGTCAAAACAAGGCCAAGGACAGATTGTAGAGCACACCATCAATTGCTCATATGAAAATTATCCTAACTGAAATTGAGCTCATCTGAAGAACAGATTTGATACATTAAACACTAAAGACCAAACACAAGAAGAATTGGGGGATGACATCAAGAACATCATACAGAAAGAAAGCAAAAAGTCATTAAGAAGACAAGAAAAAAGGAAAAGTTCAAAATGGATGTTAGAAGAGACGTTGAAACTTGGTGGCCAGCATAGAGATTCTAAAGCAAATGGAAGAAATGAGGAGGTCCAAGATGTGAATAGAAAATTTCAAAGATCAACTCGAGAAGATAAAGCCAAATATTACAACAAAATGTGCAAAGATCTGGAGTCAGAAAATCAAAAAAGAAGAACACACTGAGCATTTCTCAAGTTGGAGGAACTAAAGAAAAAATCCAAGCCCCGACTTTCATTATTGAAGGATTCTCTGGCCAAATTATAGAATGATGCAGAAAACATCAAAAGAAGATGTAAGGAATACACAGAGTCACTGTACCAAAAGGAAATGGTCAATGTTCAACCATTTCAAGAGGTTGATCAAGAACCAGTGATACTATTGAAGGAAAAAGTCCAAGGTGCATTGAAGGAATTGGCAAAAAAACAAGACACCAGGAATTGATGGAATACAAATTGAAATCTTTCAAGACACTGAGGTGGCACTGGAGGCACTCACTCATTTATGCCAACAAATTTGGAAGACAAATATCAGGCCAACTAATTGGAAGAGATCCGTATTTGTGCCCATTCCAAAGAAAGGTTACACAAAGGAATGCAGATATCATTGGACAATA
>NW_006408965.1:861551-863390 GCF_000296735.1 Chrysochloris asiatica
TCAGAACTGACTCTACAGTACTTAACAAGAACAACAACATATTTTATTATTGAGTCTTGTTTGTGATCAGAAATATAATTAATTTTCACATATTTATTTCTTTGTATATGACATCCTTGTATAGATTTCCATTGCTTTTCATTTTTATTATTTCACATTTTCTAAAGTACATAATTAACTTAAAATTTCAATACTATCTAGTATTTATACTTGTTTATAAATAGTAAGAAAACTTTGTACATAAAAAAAACTTGAGTACATTATCTAGTACTTCTAAAACAACATTAAAAAATTGAACAAGAGTGATCAAAAAAGTATGCATTTGATTTTTACTATATAGCATGGGGATGCTTAGAATATCTCATGATTATAACGAATTTAGCTTTGACTAACAGGAGCTCTGGTAGCGTAATGGTTACAAAACAGGCTGCGAACCCCAAAGTCAGCAGTTCAAAACTTCCAGCCGCTCAGCGAGCGGGAGAAAGATTTACAGCCTCGGAAACCCTGTACAGGGTCGCTATGGGTCGGAACCGACTCGACGGCACTTAACAACAAACATATGTCAAACAAATTTTAAAATTATACGAGGTACCAATTATCATTTCTTTAAGAACTGTAAAATTCAAAGATAAGATTTTAATTTGCATCAAATAACATTTTGCTCTGTGTCTAATACTGTGTTTCTATCTTTTAACTTTCTAATATTTTAAGCTACATTAATATATTTTATACAGGATGTTTGTTCTCATATTCCTAGAATAAAGCCTTCTTTATTGTGTATAGTTATTATTTAGTTATTCTTCAGGTTTGTTTTTTCTGTTTTATTTTGTATATGAAAGTGGTATGGGCTGTGATATTGTTTCCTTTTTTTATAAAGCTATAATTTTCACATCTCAGAATAATAATTTTATGTTGACTCCATAAAAATGAGGTTTGATGCTCCATGTTTCTACATATGTTTAAAGATATTCCAAAGAGTTTGAGAATTATCTCACCCTCAAAAGATTGATATAACTCACCATTGAAAACTTTGGTCCTGGTACTTATTTAGGAAAGGAGCTCTGGTAGCAAAGTGGTTATGAGTCGGGCTGCTAACTCAAGGTCAGCAGTTAGAAACTGCCAGCTGTTCCACAGGAGAAAGATGAAACTTTCCTCCCATAAAGATTTACAGCCCCAGAAACACTCTGCAGAGTTGCTATGAGTCAGAATAGACTACATAACACCACAACCACCACTACTTGTTTAGGAATAGAGCTAAAACACTTTGCTTACATTTTTTCTCATGGACATTGGAATTTTTTATTTAAGCTGATTTTGTTTCTTCTGCCTGCTATGTCCAATTTTGCACTTCTTTTATCATAATAAGACATTA
This sequence comes from Chrysochloris asiatica, assembly GCF_000296735.1. Lineage (NCBI taxonomy): Eukaryota > Metazoa > Chordata > Mammalia > Afrosoricida > Chrysochloridae > Chrysochloris > Chrysochloris asiatica. The sequence goes on from NW_006408965.1 coordinate 862,924, forward strand.
ATTCTATTCTGATTTTCAAATTTATCTGCAAACTATAAGTTAATATTACTGTTATTTCTTTTGAATCTCCAGTTACTGATATTTTCCAATTTGCTCCTATTTTATACATATTACAACTATGTGTTTCTTATTTTATCTTATTTTTCAAAGATTAGTTTATATATATATATATACACACATATAAACACAAGGTGTACTAGTGTATTGCTGTAGGATACACACAGGGTCACTAACAACAAGGTCGTTGATTGGTGATTCAAACTGAACAGCCATTCCTCAGAAACCACATACTGGGTCAATATGAATCAGAACTAACTCTATGGCAATTAACAGCAACAACATATACACAAACACAAAGTCACAGACATACTTTTTCATGCATATGTGGTTGTATATAAATGTATAATACATGTGATTATTATTAGGTGGCATGTTGTTGTTGTTGTTACGTACCATCGAGTCAGCAC
>NW_006408965.1:866278-867373 GCF_000296735.1 Chrysochloris asiatica
AAAAAACAAGACACCAGGAATTGATGGAATACAAATTGAAATCTTTCAAGACACTGAGGTGGCACTGGAGGCACTCACTCATTTATGCCAACAAATTTGGAAGACAAATATCAGGCCAACTAATTGGAAGAGATCCGTATTTGTGCCCATTCCAAAGAAAGGTTACACAAAGGAATGCAGATATCATTGGACAATATCTTGCATGTAGTTGTTGTTAGGTGCCATCAAGTCGGCGCCGACTCATAGAAACCTTATGCACAGCAGAATGAAACACTGTCCGATCCTGGGCCAAGCTCACTACTGTTGCCACACTTGAGTCCATCTATGCTGCCACCTGGCCAATCCATCTCGTTGGGGTATTTCTCTTTTTCTCTTATCGTCTATCTTACCAAAGATGATATCCTTCTCCAGAGACTGTTCATTACTGAAAATATGTCCAAAGTATGAGAGACAAAGTTTGGCAATCTAGGCCTCTAAAGAGCACTCGCTGCACTTCATCCAAAACAGATTTCTTGGTTCTTTTGGCAGCCCATGTAACTTTTATTATTCTTCAACAACAACAAAAGGCATCAACTCTTCTAAGGTCTTCCTTATTCACTGTCCAGCTTTTGCATGCATATGAAGTTATTGAAAATATCATGGCTTGGGTCAGGTGCATCTTAGTCCTTAAGCTGACATCTTTGCTCCTCAACACTTTACAAAGGTCTTGTGCAATAGATTTGCTTAATGCAATATGTCATCTGATCTTTTGACTGCTGCTTCCATGAGTGTTGATAGTTGATCCAAGAAGAATGAAGTCCTTGACAACTTCAATTTTTTCTCCGTTGATAAGAATGTTGCTTACTGGTCCAGTGGTGAGGATGTTTGTTTTCTTGACATTGAGATGCTATCCATACCAAAGAGTGTGCTCTGACAGTCATCAGTAAATGTTTTAAGTCCTCTTCACTTTTGGCAAGCAAGGTTGTATTATATGCATATTGCAGTTTGTTAACGAGTGTTCCTCCAACCCTGATGCCACGTTTTTCTTCATAGAACCCAGCTTCTCGTATTATTTGCTCAGCATACAGGTTGAATAAGTATTGTGAAAGAATACAA
>NW_006408965.1:875428-882572 GCF_000296735.1 Chrysochloris asiatica
CTTAATTTTAAACCATTCAGTGTTCCCATGTTCTGTTCAAACAACTGCTTCTTGGTCCAGGTACAGATTTCTCATGAGTACAATTAAGTGCCCGGAATATTCATACTTTGCATAGGTGTCAAGTAGTAGGTTTCAATTCACAACAACCCATTACATAACAGAACAAAACACTGTAGGATCCTACACCATCCTCGAAATTTCATTAAGTTCTAGTCCATTCTTGCTGCCATTGTGTCAGTCCATCACAGCATGGGTCTTCCATCACTTTTCCAAACATGATATGTTTTTCCTGGGACTCATTTTGCTGGCAACATCTCCAAAGCTCCAAGTCTCATCATATTGCTTCTCTGGAGCATTCTGGCTGTAATCTTTCCAAGACAGATTTTTATTTGTTCTTCTGGATGTCCATGGTACTTTTAATATTCTTCTACAACACCATAATTCAAGGGCATCAATTCATATACAATACTCCTTATTCATTGTCCAACTTCACATGTATATGTGGTGATTAGAAATACCATGACATGGACCAGGCACACATTCATCCTCAAACTGATCTCTTTGCTTTTAAATACTTCAAAGAGGTCTTTGCAACAGATTTGCTAAAAGCAATACATAATTTGATTTTTTGTAATACTGTTTGATTCTTTGCTGCTTTCATGAGTGCTGATTGTCGACCAAGAGAAATGAAGTCTTTCACAACTGCAAACTTTTCTCCATTAATCAAGATGCTATTTAATGGACCAGTTGTGAGGAATTTTGTTTTATTTACATTGAGGTACAATCCATACTGATGCCTGTAACATTTTATCATGATCTGTAAATATTTTAAGTCTTCTTCACTTCCAGCAAGCAAGAATATATATCTGCATATCATAGATCGCTAATGAGTCTTCCACAAAACTTCATGCCATGTTCTTCTTCAAATAATTCAGTTTCTCAGATGATTAATTCATTTTTCAAATTGGATAAATATGGAGAAAAGATACAAGCCTGGTGCACAGCTTCCTTGACTTTAAAGCATTCAGTATCCCCTTGTACAGAGTCCTGGTGTGGCTCTATAGAACAAGCACTGGACTGCTAACCACAAGGTCAGCAGTTCAAAACCCACCAGTAGCTCCTTGAAAACCTTGCATAGGTTCAGAATTCACTCAACATTTATCAACACCAATCTCTTTGTTCTGTTCTAACAACTGCATCTTGGTTTATGTAGTGTTTCATCATGAGTACAATTAAGTGTTCTGGAATATCCGTTCTTTGCAATGTTATCCATATGCCATGATTAGCAGACAAAAATGTTTGCAGAGTCAATAAAGTACAAAAAACATTTTCTATGGAAGACCATAGAAGAATTGATGCATTTGAGTTACGATGTTGAAGAAGAATATTAGAAATTCCATGGACTGCCAGAAGAAGAAACAAATCTGTCTTGGAAGAAGTATAACCAGAATGTTCCTTAGAAGCCAGGATGTTGAGACTTCATCTCTCATAATTCGGACACCTTATCAGGTGGGACCAGTCCCTGGAGAAGCACATCATGTTTAGTAGAGTGAAGGGAGTGAAAAAGAAAGACCCCCAAGGAATTGGATTGGCACAGTGGCAGTAGCAATGGACTCAAATAGCAATTCAGCTTTTTAGTCATGGATTATGTTGTAAAGGGCAATGGAGCTAGATGAACTAGGGCAGATCCTACTTTAATCTAGATATTTTTTATAAGATCTGTTGCTGCCTTTGCCCTATTGAAATATCTCTACATAGAGATTCAGATTTTTCTGTTTTGTGTTGAATAAAATATCTGCTTGACTCCCAGTGGAGTCCTATAAGATGCAGTGTTTGGTATGTATTCATACAAGAATGGAAATGGTATCAGGTGGAATAGCAAGGTGTATTTATTATAGGCATAGGTTTTAGAACCAGATAACATTCTTCAGTCGCAATATTAATTTCATTACTTAATGCCATCAAGTCTGTTCCAACTCATAATGACTCTATATAGAGTTACTGAAGAGTGGCTGGTGGTTTGAACCACTGACCTTGTGGTTCAAATTGGCCTTGCAGTTCAGTGCTTTATCCCACAGTGCCACACCAAGACTCCTGTGCTTGCAATGTGGTGGTGGTGGTGGGAGCTGTGTGCTGTGGAGTTGCTTCTGACTGTTAGCAACCCTGTATAGATAGTTGGCCCATAAAAAGTACTCAGTCATATTCATATTATTAAAAGACATATAGTATACTGTAGTATTCAGGATCGTAGCCTCCAGAAGTAGATTTTCTGGGTTCAATCTCCAGCTCTATGGTTACTAGGTAAATGACAAATTCATCAGTTTTTCTTGACCTCAGTTTTCTTCTCTTGATGGGGGAATACTAATACTATTAATATCTGCTTCAAAGAATTTTGAGCAGGATTTAGAACAGTATGTGGCATTTAGTAGGTACTCAACTATCTTTTAGGAGCTCTGGTAGCATAGTGGTTATGAATCAGGCTGTGAACCTCACGGTCAGCAGTTCAAAACTAACAGCTGTTCCATGGGAGAAAGATGAGGTTTTCTGCTCCCATATAGATTTACAGCCTCGGAAACCCTGTACAGGGTCACTGAGTTGGAACCGACTCCACGACACTTAACAACAACAACTATCTTTGAGTACCTTTCATATACTGAATTGGGTTCCATGAGGAATATTAAAAATGAAAGGGCATTTCTTTCCTGAAAATTTAACAGCATAGTTTGGAAGATCAAATAAATGCATATGATATGACTAGACATTTTTTTGTTGTTTAGTGCCACTGTGTTAGTTCTAATTCATAGAACTCCTATTCTGAGAAGTGGCTGGTGGGCTTGAACTGCTGATCTTGTGGTCAGAGTTCCAAACATACATTAATTGGCACTTAATCACACTTTGGACCAGAGAGATGTTTAATTTGGCATAGAATCAAAAGTATATACTAATCTTTATCCATTCATGAGTGTTAATGCCTACTCAGCTATGGCCCAAGGTCTCAATGACTTGTAAGCACTTACTCTAGAATTAATTCAGTAATAGTTTAGTAAATGCATATAGAAGTAATAGGCATCTTAATAGAAGCAATGATATAACATTTTAGCCTAATCCCTACCATTTTTAAAAATTATTATTATGATAAGAATATTGAGTTCAATTTTTTCAAGTCTTCCTAGTAGGTGGGCTTAACCCATTTATTCTTTTTTTGCTCTCAGGCTCATGAAATATTCTCTTTTTTTTCTTTCTATATTGTGTAGTGCGGTAGTATAAGCACTAGATTTCAAGGACATTTGAACTACAAGGTTGGCAGTTCAAACTCACCAGCTGCTCCTTGGAAACCTTTTACAGGATCACTATGAAACGGAACAGACTTGATAGTCACTTAAAAACAATGAATCTATTTTAACTAGTGTTGTTGTTAAGTGTCATCCAGTCAATTCTGACTCACAGCAACCCAGTATAGGATTTTAAGGAGTGACTGGTGTCTTTGAACCACCAAACTTCTGGTTAGCAGTCCAGTGCTTATCCAATAGCACCATACCAGTATTTTACAAAAATGTCACATGATTGATAGGAATTTTGAGTATTATTAAAACAAATATAAATATTTTTATTATCTCCTCCAAAAGCAAGCCTCATTCAGTTTTAATACTATTAATGATTGCCCATTTAGGTGGGCAACATTATTCAAGTGCTGATATAAAATATTAATGCAATGTGGAAAACTTGGAGTTTCAGATTTTCCAGTTAACTTATCTGACTCATCTTTATTTGTTGCAGTCACTGATTGTCCTTGATTTAACAGAAAAGTGACTTTCCTTCTCCAAACAGTAAATTCATGCTTCATTTCCTCAACTACAACAGAATGGTCAGTCTCTGTGTGTAATTCTTTTTAACCAATATGCTGCATTTATTATTTTTATTACTGTTCACTGAGTGCTGATGACATATTAAACAAATTTAAATATTTAAGTCAAAAATAGTTTCTGCCAGGGAGCTTCTATCCTGGATGTTATAACAGATCCTACAAAATAAAACAGAAGAAAATTAAAGAAGAACATATTGAATTTAGGTCATTTAGGGTTAACACCATTTCATACTTAATTTATTCATTAACACTATCTCTGAATACCTCTTTTATACTGCATTAAGTTCCATGAAGAAAGAAAAAATTAAAGGGCATAATCTCTTTCCTGGAAAAAAATTTATAATATTGTTTGGAAGACTACCTGCATGTGACATAATTAGACAAATATTTTCAGGTATCAGGTTAGTCCATAAATAGTAGTAAAAAAACAAAACACACACACACAAAAAACAGCCCATTGTCATTAAATCAATCCTGACTCATAATGACCAAATAAATGTTTTCTGAGATTCTAAGTTTGTATGGGAATAGACTTCCTCTTATTCTTTTTGCAGAGTGGCTGGTGGTTTGAACCTATAGCATTATGGTTAGTAGTCTATCACCTAGCCGACAGCACCGAAAAAAAAAAAAAAAAAGCCAAGGCCATTGCCATTCAGTCAGTTACAACACATAGTGACTCTATGTAGAGTTTAAGAGACTGTAATACTTTACAGGAGCAGACAGCCTCATTACTACTGCCTAGTGGCTGGTGGGTTTGAACTGAGGATATTAAATATACATTGAGCCTCTACTAAATACCAGATACAAAAAGAGATGTTCAGGATGCCAAGATGATTAAGACATGCTCTTTCTGTTCTTAAAGGGCTAATTGATGGTGATAAAGGTATAAAAAAATAATAGAACTAATAATAATAAAAGCTGATGTTTATTATAAAATCAACATATACCTGCATTTCACATATTATCTTATTACCCACAATATCTCTTTGGAGTACAAACTCATTCCAATTTTCAGATGATCAAACACAAAACAGTGAATTAACTTGTTTCAGATCATCTAATTCATAAAAAAACAAAACAACAACAAAAAACAGTATCTATAAGTTTAAAAAAATTAAAGAGAAGTTGAGATATAATTAAATACAAATTAGGAAGATTATTGTAAAAATCTAAATTTTGAGTAAAATTTCTGAGAAGAAAATTAGGTGTTTCAGATGAAGTAAGGCAATGTGGAGAAAGGCAGGAATGAAGAGGAGAAAAATGTTGAGAAGAAAAAAGAGGCAGGAGTTAGTTATGGTCAAGATTTTAAAGAAATCATGAATAAAATGTCTCTAAAAATTTAGAGAGAAATGCTGAGTGTAAAGTAAGCTTCTCTCCCCACTAAATTTTTCCCTGTCTGTTTAGAAGAAACTTGAGTCTACTATACATTTAACATTGAAGAACTAACTTGAACCTAATAAGCTCTGTTGTTTTTTCATGTTTGATAGTGTTGTAGTCACTATTCAGAGTTAAGATACTCTTTTCAGGACAACATTATTAATATTACAGATAATCTAAGGAAGATAATAGATTCAAGCTGCCATGTCCATTAATACCTATGACCCATTAACTCATTTTTTTAGGGTTTTTATTTTGGATTGAGTGACAGTTTATAGGGCAGATCATCATTTTTCATTTAACAAATCATGCACCTTGTTTCATTACTATGATTATAATCCCCTCCATGTATCATCAATTAACAGTATTTCTGTCCATTCAATTTAGCTTTATAAAACAAACAACAAACACTCAGGCATATATAATAATTTACACCTCCAAAGGGCACATTCTGCAAGTCTGCCTCCTGGCCACCAGCTCTTAGTCCCTCTCTTCCTATGAATCTAGAGACCTCAGCCACTCCCACTCTCCATGACCCCATCTCTGCCACCATCTTGTTGTCATTGCTCCTCTGGATAAGGTCCTGCATTCTGCTTGTGCTCTTCTCTCTTGATGGTCCTAGGGTCCTCTGTTTCTGGACTGTATGATTAACCACTCCTCTATTTTTATTACAAAAACTTCTACCTTTACAATTATGAGTGTCATAATTAGTTATGATAACAATTATTCACTATTCAATCATATGAATCTTATCTCCATCTCTTTTCACAAGATCCATCTAGACAAGATGAAAACTATCCAGTGGGGACTCATTCTTACCCCAGCATTTTCTTTAACTTAACTCCATCTTGAAACCTTGTAAACCAGTAACTTCATGCCTTTATCGCCCCCTCATTTTAAGTAGCCAGTGTCTAAGTTATTCATCCCTATCTACCCTGTGTATAGAAGGCATAGCATTGACAATTGATGTGAAGCATCATTCCCTCTCTTGGCATTCAGAGTTACTAACTCCATGAGTATAGGTCAAGTTCATCAAATTGTAGCAATTTATCCTTGTTTACTTTATAAAAATTTTTTTTTTCGAGGATAGGTGAAATGGGTACTGTCTGCAAGTTTGGATGTTCTTGTGCATCTCCCCTCATTGCACATCAGCTAGATGCTTCACTCTTAGCTCTAGTCCTCTGTGGCTATGTCCTTGTCCATGGGCTCAAGTATCTCCACGTCTGACCACACTCTGGACCAACCAGCCCTTCCTCTTCTCTCTTTCATCTACAAGTCAATGGAAGTCAATAGACTGCGGTTGAACTCAGTCTATTTCTTCATTGCTGTCTTTCCCCCTCTGCCACACACTAGTACACCAATGTTGTCGCCAGCAAGCTTACTTGCCTGTTCATGTGTTCGCTTTGAGTTTCAGTCTTAGAGGAGAGTTTGTCCTGAAGGAACTTGATTGCTTGTCTTGATGGCTTCCTGGTGAACAGCTTGCTTATTCTTGTAGTAGCCAGCCATGCTAACATTTTTGTTTTGGGTTCTTCCTGATGATCTTTCTTTGACGATGTATCTTCTGTTGCTCTAGGTGTTCCAGTCTAGTCGGCTTGTACTTGCTAGTGGGAATGTCCCACCTCATAAGGTTCTGGATGGGACTCAGGAATCCACCTAAGGTACTAAACTCTGCAAAGGCTTTGCAAGATACCTATTTCACTTGTCAAGTTCTAGAACCCATATTCCAATCAGTTATAGGCTGAAGACAGGCTTACAAGTTTTCTGTAATCATGTTTCCCAACATTCCTTTCTATGCCACTCAAGTGTCTATTTTACAATAGTAAGCAAGGGAAACCAATATTCATAAAACAGTCAAGCATTATTTCCACTCTTCAAACTATGCCTAGATCCCTGTATCACAGA
>NW_006408965.1:883202-885271 GCF_000296735.1 Chrysochloris asiatica
GGTAGAAGTTTTTTTTTTTTAATATTTTATTTTGAATTATATGATAGTTTACATGAGAGAACTTTAGTTTTACATTCATTCCATCGTATATCATTTCATTGCCTTGGTTCCAATCCCCTCCATGCATCATCAACAGACCAAATGGTATATCCTAGAAACCCACCCCTTACACTTCCTCCTTCCTCCCCCCCCCACCCTGAGTCTTCAGCCCACAGTCCCTCTCCCTCTCTTGTTCCAAAGTCCCCAGCCTCTTCATCACTCCACGTCATCATCTCTGTCTCTATCTCAGGCATCTCTGCTTCTCTGGGTAGAGTCCCTCTCTCAGCTCTTTGTTGATGGTCCTAGAGACCTCCTCTCCTAGACTGGAGAATTAATCACTCCTTTCCTTGCTACAAAACATCTACCATTGCATTTCCAACACTCATAATCAGTCCTGATAACCATTATTCACTACAGTATCACGAGTTACCCATCTGTATTTCATTTCATCAGCTCTGCCTAGACAGATTGGATAGTACTCACTGAAGATTTTGCCTTCCTCCAAGCCCCCTAGCTCTAGGTTCCCTCTTGAAAACTTGTAAGCCAGTCACTTCTTGCCTTTGTAAGTCCCTGCTCTCCATTTGGGTATCTAATGTCCAAGTTGCCCATTTCTGTCTACTTTGTGTGTGGAGGGGGTGGGAATGTTTCTTGCTATAAGGATTTGTTCCTTCTTTGGAGTCACTGCATCCATTGATATAGGTCAAGTTCATCAGATTGTATCAGCTCACTCTTTATTTTTGTTTTTTTCCTCTTCTTTCTTCTCCTGGTTGAGCTCTGATCATCTAGTCCAGGTCACGTGGGTACTATCTGCAAGTGTGGGTGTTCTTGTGCCCATGCCCTCTCTTCCCATCAACCAGTAGCTCCACTATCCACTTGAGTCCTCCGCGGCCACGCCACTGACTCTGGGCCCAAGAGTTCCCAGGTCTCCTCACACTGCTTGCCAAGCAGGTCCCCAACTGGGTCCACAGAAGCCCACTGAACATTGTAAGGTTTAGCTTGCCACTTCAATACTGCTTTTACCCCACTTCCCCTTATCGGTGATGTGTGTGGTCACCAATCAGAGCGTGTATTTCCGTTGAGTCTTAGTCTTGGTAGGGGTTTGCGTTGAGAGGACCCAATCACTTGCCTTGATGTTTCCTAGGGAAACAATTTGTTTGTTCTTGTAGTAACAGTCCATCTGCCTCTATTGTTTTGTATTTTTCCTGTAGGTCTTTCTTTCAAGAAGTATCTTTTGTTCTTTTAGCTGCTCCAGGCTGGTCTGCTCGTCCTTTCAAGTGGAGACTTCTCATCTCTGGAGATCTGGATGTGGTTCAGGTTTCTACCTATAGTTTTATGTATTGCAGGAAGCCTCAATCACTGAGTAGGCTGTAGCCCCATTTTAGGTATTCCAATCAGTTATAGGCAGAAGACAGACTTACAAACTTTCTAGTGTGATGTTTCTGACTATTCCTTTCTCACCCTCTCCAGTGTCTACTCTATATTATAATGCAAGGAAAACCAAGATGCAAAAAACAGCCAAGCATCTTAACACGATTCCACGCCCATTCCAACCATGACTCAATACCTGTATCTAGGCAGTTCCAAGGCTGTGCATATATCATCCTTTATCTCTGTCCCATTTAACCCATTCAAACTTGCCCAATTGTTCGCCCATCTGCCCCATTTCTCCACTTCCTTCTCCCTCCCTGTATATTGCCCCCCTCCCCAGCACCCAAGCTCTCCTGAGTCCAATCCCCGCCCTGCGCTTCACCCTCCCCCCGTCCCCCACCCATCACCAACATCCCAACAGCCAACAAAGACTTCCCCCTACTCCCCTTTAGTATAATTTCTTTTTCTTAGTCTTTTACAATAGAGGTCCTATTCAGTATTTCTCTTTTTGTGACTGACTAATTTCACTCAGCATAATGTCCTCAAGGTTCATCCATGTTATGCAGTGGCTTGCTGCTTCCTTGTTATTCTTCAAGGTAGCATAATATTCCATTGTGTGTATGTACCACAATTTGTTTATCCATTCTTCAGTTGATGGGCAC
>NW_006408965.1:886923-887443 GCF_000296735.1 Chrysochloris asiatica
TTTAATGTTTTCATATTCTTCTTGGATTCTCATTCTCTTGGTATGTTGTGAAGTGTTAATTTTCTTTGAGGTTGCCTTATAGTCCATTGATTTTTTTGTCCATTTAGTGCAGTCTATTTTATCCTGTAATCGACCTGACCTTCTCACTATCTGGATCTCTGTTCCTATGTGTTTACCTTCTTTTACATTGTACTTGTTTTGATCATAGACTGACTTCCCAGATTCTCTGAATTTGTTCTTTCAGTTTTGTTTTGTTAACAACTCTTCTTTCTGTTGACTTAATTCAGGGAGGTTCTGCCACATATGCCAATCTCTGGTTGTTATCTGTTCTTGTTAGTTCTCAGTCCACAGAACTCCCTTTAGGATGTTTTGTAGCACAGGGTTGTCTTTGGTGAAGTCCCATAGCTTCTGTTTATCCTGGAATGTTTTGATTTTAGTATCTTATTTGATTGATAGCTTTGCTGGATAAAGGATTCTTGGTTGGCAATTTTTTTCTTGCAGGGTTTTATATATGTCTCCC
>NW_006408965.1:887976-895183 GCF_000296735.1 Chrysochloris asiatica
TCTGGAATGCCAATAATTCTTAGGTTATTCCTCTTCATGTTGTGCAACATGAATCTTACACCTTCCTCTGAATTTTTTACCCTTTTTTGTGTTTGTTCTTCTATCTTAGTGGTGTTGAGAGACTTGTCTTCTAGCTCACTGATTCTTCCTTCCATTTCATCTATTCTACTCCTCTACCCTTTCAGGGTGGTTCCTATTCTGTTATTTTGTTATTGATTGTTTGGACCTCTTTCTGTAGGCTTTGGATTGTAACCAATGTTGTATCTATCTTATTTGATTGTTCCTGTAGTGCTTTCCTGACTTCTTCCTTATTTTTCTCCACTCCATTGTAAAGTGTTTTGAAACATTTTATAATCATTTTTCTGAACTCTTTCTCAAGCATTTCCAAGGCCTGCCTTCCTTCCAGCATGGAGACCAGATGTACTTCTGGTTCATTTGACTCAGATATTTTATCTTTTTTTCTGGACATGTGCTGATATGGTCATCTGCTTTTGCTTCTTGGACATGTTTAATGTTTATCTGTGGCCCTAATGATTAACTGAGTATGTATTTTGGTAATCTTTTATGTCTTCTGATTGCTTCCAGGAAGATGTGATCAGGATGACAACATTTGTTTCTTGCCTGATACATGTAGATGAAGATGATGTCAGAGGACTCACACTGATTGCCTGGGAAACCCAAACCTGAGGGTTTTCAATTTGGATGTCCAGCAGGCACACTCGCTCTCGCCTGGTGGGTTGGTAGAGGATTCTTGTTTGTTTTTTTGTTTGTTTGTTTCAGGGTTTGATATATGTCTCCCCATTGCCTTCTTGCCTGCATGATTTCTGCTTAGAGATCCGAGAATAATCTGATTTACTTGCCTTTGTATGTTACACTTCTCTTTTCCCTAGCTGCTTTCAGGATTCTGTCCTTATCTTTGATTTTGGAAAGATTGATTATTATATATCTTGGTGATATTCTTTTAGGGTCTATCCTTCCTAGGGTTCATTGAGCTTCTTGAATGCCTATCTTTTTGCTTTTCAGGATGTTAGGGAAATTTTCTTCCAGAAACTCTTCAACTATCTCCTCTGTGGACTTGTGTGATTCTTCCTGTTCTGGAATGCCAATAATTCTTAAGTTATTCCTCTTCATGTTGTCCAACATGAATCTTAGGTCTTCTTCAGAGGTTTTTATCTTTTTGTCTGTGCTCTTCTATCTTTGAAGTGTTGAGAGATTTATCTTCTAGCTCATTAGTTCTGGCTTCTAGCTCTTCAATTCCACTCCTTTGTCCTGTCAGTGTATTGTCCATTTCTGATATTCTATTATTAATCTTTTGGACCTATTTATGAGGTTTTGAATAGTTTCCAATGCTGTATCTATCTTATTTGATTGTTCTTGTAGAACTTTACTGACTTTTCCCTTATTTCTCTCAACTCTATTGTATAGTGTTTTGATACATTTTATAATCATTTTTCTGCATTCTTTTTCAGGCATTTCCAAAGCCTGCCCATTTTCCAGTATGGAGTATAGGTCTACTTCCAGCTCATTTGCCTCAGTCACTTTATCTTGTTTCTAGACATGTGTAGATATGGTCATCTCTTTCTGTTTTTGTGCTGATATGGTCATTTGTTTCTTTTGGAGTGGGCATAGTCAGGAGTTATCTGTGGCCTTATTACTTACATGAGTGTGTATTTTGGTATTTTTTATGCTTTGGTTGACTCCAGGTAGATGTGATCAGGAGATGGGCTTCCCTTTTTACTTTTTTTCCTGAGAAATTTCAAGATGTCACTTTTGGTCATTGTGACGTAACTCAGGATTTAACTTTCAGCCTATTTCCTTTATAGTCTGCCTCTTCTCAACCTCATCCACTCATAGTGGATTGGAAGCTAAGAAATGAAAATGTCAAGACAAGGGATACAATTATCACATTATTGGCTTCAAATGACAATTCCTGTTGATTGATTGTTGTTGTTAAGTGCCATTGAGTCGGTTCTTACCCATAGCAACACTGTACAGGGTTTCCGAGGCTGTAAATCTTTACAGGAGCAGAAAACCTCATCTTTCACCCATGGAATGGTTGGTAGTTTTGAACTGATGACCTTAAGGTTCACAGCTCAATTTGTAACCACTGTGTTACCAAAGCTCCTTTCCTGTTGATTAGAGAAGGATACAAATTCAAACCTTGACTTGAAATATTGAAGAATGCTATGAACAAAATACTTAATGGTGTGAAAAACACCAAAAGAAGATGAAAAGAATAGACAGAGTACAGTGCCAAAAACAAACAAACAAAAAACTAGGTTGATGTTTAACCATTTCAAGAAGTAGCATGTGATTAAGAGTCAATGGTACTGAAGGAAGGAGTTCAAGATGTGTTGAATCACTGGAAAACAACAAGACATCCTGCATTGATGGAATACAAATTGAAAATTTTCAACAAACTCATGCAGCACTGGAGGCACTCACTCATTTATGCCAATAAATTTGGAGGTCAAATTAATTAGTATTGACTGGAAAAGATCTGTATTTGTGCCAATCCCAAACAGAGGTGACCTGACATAATGCAGATATCATCAAACAGTATCATTGAAGGGCAGGGCTTGGTGGTGGATAGGGTAGAGGTGCAGTGAAGTTCGTCGTCAGCAATACCACAGACTACCAGGTGAAGCAGCTTCAGGGCGGAGGTCCACAACTCTGAACCACATAGGCAGGCATATTTAAAAAGTCTGAAGGCTTTTAGTTAGTGGAATGTGTAGCAGAAGAAAGAAATCATGTAATTTTTAATCTGCCAGGCTTGTAGACCCAGAGCCAACAACTTGCATGGGACAAAACAGCAAGATCAAGCAGGGGAAGAGACCTACCATGGAATAACACTGCAGGAACCTCGGAGCAAAGGTGGACAATACACTTTATTGGATTTGTTTTGTTCTGATCTCCTTTTTTATTTATTTATTTTTTTTTTTTATGGTATCTGTACATTGGCCACCCACTGTTTGTGCACCTCCATTCTGGTGACTAGAGGAGGTACCTGAGCAAGTGGACACTCCCTTACCCCCACCAATGGTGGCTTCCTCTGCCATGCATGTGAACAAATACTCTCAGCCCAAGAGCTGACCCAGAAATGTTTTGTAATAGGGATAAGGCCAGAATAAGAGGTGAGGGAAAGAGAGTTTTAAAATAAAACAGGCCAAAAATTAAATTAACTCCTGAAGCATAGCATATAAAACAACAGTGGCATCTTGAAATTTATCAGACGGCCTTGAAGGCAAGAAGGTGAAAGAGGAAATTAAAGTCATACTCATATTGGGCTGTGTAGCTTTTTGGTTTTTTATTTCCTTCTTTCCCTCTTCTCCCCTTTAGGGATACCATTATACAACAAACCATCCAAAGGATAAAACATTAAGAATAAATGTAACCAGAGGTAAAAAGGACATATGCAAAGAAAACAACAAAACACTACTACAAGAAATCAAAAGAGACCTACAAAAATGGAAGAATGTACCATTCTCCTGGGTAGGAAGACTTAACATTGTCAAATTGTCAATCCTGCCCAAAGCAATTTACACGTATAATGCAATCCCAATGCAGATTCCAACGACTTTCTTTAAAGAGATGGAAAAAATAATTACAAACTATATGAAAAGGAAGAAGACCCAGGATGAGTGAAGTACTGCTTAAGAAGAATAAAAAGGTTGGAAATCTCTCACTCCCTGACTTCAAAATGTATTAAATGGCTACAGTGGTCAAAATAGCCTAGTACAGGTACAATGAAAGATAGATTAATCAATGGAACAGAATTGAAAATCCAGAAATTAACCCATCCACATACAGCCAACTAATTTTTGACAAAGTACCTAAATATATTACATGGGGAAGGGATAGTCTTTTCAAAAGATGATGCTGGCAGAACTGGACAGCAATATGCAAAAGACTGAAATAAGACCTTTACCTCAGGCTTTATACAAAAAACAACTCAGCATGGAATAAAGACCTAACTGTGAATCCCAAAATTATGAAGGCCATCAGAGAAAACATTGGGACAAATGTGAGGGCACTAATTCAGGAAATATACAGACTACCAAACATTTTGAAAACTACACAAACAAAAGTAGACAAAATAGATGATTGGGACATACTAAAATTTAAAAACTTATGCACACCAAAAGAGTAAAAAGAAATCCACATAATGAGAAAAAGTCATTTTCAATGACAGATCAGACAAGGGACTCATTTCTAAAATACATAAGAAACTACAACACCTCTACAAGAAACAGACAAATAACCCTATTAAAAAATGGGCACAGGACATGAACAGTTCACCAAGGAGGAGATCCAGGCAGCCAACAAACATATGAAGAAATGTTCACGATCACTAGCCATTAGAGAGATGCAAATCAAAACAACAATGAGATATCATTTCACACCAGTAATAACAGCAAATATCAAAAAAGTAGAGGACAATATATGCTGGTGGGGATGTGGAGAGACTGGGACACTCCTGCATTGCTGGTGGGATTGCAAAATGGTCCAACCTCTCTGGAAAGCAATGTGGTGCTTCCTCAGAAGTTTGGAAATAGAAATACCTTATGATACAACAATTCTTCTACTTGGTATTTACCAACAAACAATACAATCAATAACACGAGTAGATATATTCACACCAATGTTCATAGCAGCACTATTTACAATAGCAAAAATATGGAGACAGCCAAAGGGCCCATCAACTGAAGAATGGATAAACAAACTGTGGTACATACACACAATGAAATACTATGCTGCCTTGAAGAATAACAAGGAAGCTGCAAGCCACCGCATAACATAGATGAACTTTGAGGACATTTTGTTGATTAAATTGGTCAGTCAGAAAAGGAGAAATATTGCATAGGACCACTACTGTAGAAGACTAAGAAAAGGAATCTATACAAAAAGGTGTGGATTCTTTGCTGGTTACAGAGATGAGGGGAGGGAGGGAAAGTGGAACATAGGGTAGGGAATAGACACAGGATAGCTTGGGTGCTAGGGAGGGGGACAATACACAAGAAGGGGGAGGGGAATGGAAGAACAAGGCAGATGGGAAATCAATTAAGCAGGTTTGCATGACTAAATGAGATAGAGATAAATAATGATGTATGCACAACTTAGGAACAACAGGACTCTGAGATACAGGGATTGAGACATGGTTGGAATGGGTAAAAGAGGGGTAATAATGTTAAGATGCTTGGCTGTCATTTGAATCTTGCTTTCCCTGGCGTACCATTATAAAATAGGCACTTGATGGGGAGAGAAAGCAATAGCCAGAAATATGACCATAGAAAGTTTGTAAGTCCATCTTCTGCCTATACCTAATTGGAATACCTAAAATGTGGCTACAGCATGCCCAGTGAAGGAGGTTTTCTGCAGAGCCTCTGCATTACATAAGATCATAGGTGGAAATCTGAATCCCATCCAGAAGCTTCTAAGGTGGGAAATTTCCACTTGAAATGACAAGCAGACCAACCTGGAGTGGCTAGAAGAACAAAAGATACTTTTTGAAAGAAAGAGCGACAGGAAAAATACAAAACAGTAACAGCAGTTTGACTGATTACTACAAGAACAAGCAAGTTGCTTGCTTAAAAGACATCAAGGCAAGTGGTTGTGTCCCCTCAGGGCAAACCCCCTTCAAAGACTAAAGCTCAATGGGAACACACAAGCAGACATGTGCTATGATTTGTGATGGCGTTCATCACAGATAATGGGAAATGAGGGAAAATAACAATGAAGCTGTGAGCTAAGTCCTACCACGTTAAATAGATTCCTGTGAATCTGGGTGGAGACCTGGTTGGCCATCGGTGTGTCAAGACCTGGGGACTCCTAGGATCAGGGTCAGTAACATAGCCACAGAAGACTAGAGTGGAGAGTGAAGCGTCCAGCTAATAAGAAGAGAGGGCATATGCATAAGAACACCCACACTTGCAGATAATGCCCACTTGACCTGGTTTCAATGACTGGATGATCAGAGCTCAAGTAGAAGAAGAAAGAAGAGGAAAAAAAGGGTAATCTGATACAATTTGAGGAACTTGACCTACACCTATGGAGGCTTAAATGAGGGAACAAATCTTTACAGCAAGGATCATTCCTACACAGGGTAGACAGGGATGGGCAACTTGGACATTGGTTACCCAAAATGGGGCCTACAAAGGCAAGAAGTGACTGGATTACAAGCTTTCAAGAGAGAACCTAGATCCAGAGGGCATGGAAGAAGGTAGATTCTCCACTGAGTAGTATCCAATGTGTATGGGTATGGGTGGGGCTGATGAAAGGAAATGGGGATAAGACTCTTATGGTACAATAGTGAATAATTGTTATCAGAACTGACTGTGAGGGTTAGAAATGTAAACGTAGATGTTTTGCAGCAAAAGGAGAGGAATGATTGACGTAACAATCCAGGAGTGGAGGTCCTTGGGACCATTAAAGGAGAAGAGCGGAGTTCGGGACTCTTCCCAGAGAAACAGTGACGCCAGAAATGGAAGCAGAGATGATGACATGGAGAGATGGAGAGGCTTGGGACTCTAGACCCAGAAAGGGAGAGGGACTGTGTGCTGATGACCTGGGGGCAGGCTTGCATGGTATACCCTTTGGTTGGTTGATGATGCATAAAGGGGATTGTAATCATGGCAATGAAATGATATACAATAGGATGAATGCAAAACTAATGTTCTCCCATGTAAACTATCACATAATTCACAATAGAACTTTTTTTTTTAAAGCAAAAATCAGTATCATTGATATCACATGCAAATAAAGTTTTACTGAAGATAAACGTGGCTGCAAGCATACATTGACAGAGAACTTTCAGAGTTTCAAGCCAGATTCAGAAAGGATGTGGAATGAGGGATATTATAGATGAAATCAGATAGATCTTGGCAGAAAGCATATGATGCCAGAAAGATGTTTACCTGTGCATTTACTGACTACAAAACAGCATTTGATTTTGTGGATCATAACAAACTTTGGACAATATTTCAAAGTATTAGTGTTCAGGAATACTTCAATGTGCTCCTCAGAAACATGTACATAGACCAAGAGGCAGTTCTGCAAATAGAACAAGGGAACACTGAATAGTTTAAAAATAAGAAAAGTATGTGCCATGGTTGTATTCTTGTATCATATGTTTTAATTCTGTTTGCTGAGCAAATAATCTGATAACCTGGTTTATATGTGACAATTGTGACATCAGGATTGGAGGAGG
>NW_006408965.1:896488-898858 GCF_000296735.1 Chrysochloris asiatica
AGCCAAGGGTCAGAGAGAGGACTGCAGGTGGGCACAACAAAAGTGAGGCTGATCTGCTTGAAAGAACTGTGCTTTGAACATTTCTGACTCTAAATTGTATCTTGTTTGCTTCTCTAATGAACCCTATCACTGTGAGTTTGGCATAGGCATTATGTGTATCCTTAACAATGAATTATTGAGCCCAGCAGAGCTAACAGTGCTATGGGTATAATGGTTGGTGTTATTTTTTGGCAGTTTGAATTCTTTTTTTAAAAATTTTTATTATTTAATTCCATTTTTCCACAAACTTTTTGAAGTTCCCTCTTACCTTTGCCATCATTGTTTGAAATCTTAAAAGAAACCCAGGCAGTCTGGATTGATATTTTAAATTTCTTGCTTTAATAAGACCAAGATATAATAAAGTCAATGGAAGAAGGAGTAAAGAAGATTGGTGGTATTTTGGGAGACATGTAGAAGTATACAATTTTAAGAGGCATTGTTTTAATAGTTAATAAAATTATGATGGCGGAGTTGATTTACAATTTACTTTTTCCTCAAATAACTACAAAATGTTTGATTTTTAGCATTTCCTCTTTAATTTCAATTCTTCCAACTCTTCATCTTCCCTTGTGACTTTATTTAGGTGTTTTTGGAACTCTTTTAGGATAAAAAATATTAGAGGGAAAGGAAAATTTTATTAGAGGCCTATGAAAAGAACAAAAACTGACTGTTAGTAGGAAGAAAAGTGGCAAGAAAAAAGTCTACCAAAATTCTTTTATTTAGTATTACTCAAGAGCCTTGAAATTTTCAATTTGAGAGGAATAAAGCCTCATATGCAGATGGGAGAAAATAAAAGTTAGATGAAACTATAAAATATTCCAGTTACTAAACTGAAGAAACTATTGGTGGCACTCCTTCTTTCACTTAAACAGCATGAATAAGACTTATTCAATAACAATTCTTACCCTGCAAGCTGTTTGTGAAGTCAAGGAACCTATCTCATGCAGGTGTTCCATGTGTGAAATGCCAAAACAGATAATAGAAGCCCGAACACATCATATTGTGATGAGAAGAAACCCTGAGTCCAAAGACACAGTAAGAAAAATAAGGGTTTAAAAAACAAAAGTCTGTTTGTGCTTCAGTGTTATTTAATGTGATTCAGTTTGTTTTAATCAGTTACACTTTTTGTGCCATAAATTTCATATGTATACTAATTATACTAGTAAAGTTTAGTTTAACACCATAAAGAGAGAATTTGTGAGCTCTGAGAGAAGATATGACTTTTCCTAAAGGATACAAACTCAACTTCAGTCATTACAAATGAAATTTACTGTAGAAATTATTTGCAGAATAGCTTAAGGGCTTGATTTGGCATGCTCATGTATGCAGAGCTCCTGTAGAAGTTATGGAAACTTATAGCTCTATAAATGCCAGCTGTTGAAGTTAGGCTGCTCATGATCTGAGCTGTGGAGGAAAGCAAATACAGATAGGAAAAAGGAAAAATAAATATTTGGGACCAAGAAAATTACCAAGCTACAGACTCGGTTTGCACAAAAGACTATGGGAGAACAGATGGATATTGCTTATGAGATACAGAGATACAAAGGAATAACAATAATTAAAAATGTTATTGCTGCCAAATTAGACTTGGAGACTCAGGAAACTTCATTTTTATATTCATCAGGTCAGTGGTACCTTTGAAACCCCTGCTATGTTCATAGGAAAACAAACACATACAAGGGAGTGTCAAAAATATTGTTGCTAATTTCATACATGGACAGGTTGATTCCAAACAAAACATGTTTGAACATGTCCCTCTAGTCAGTGGGTGACTCCAGACATGTTGTCTCAGTAATACACACTGGTCTTAGTCTCACCACTGGCTGCTCTGGGGAGAAAGATGAGGCTTTCTGCTCCCTCAAAGATTTATAAGGAAAAGCTTCAGAAACTCTATCCATGGTTGTTATGAGTCAGAACCAACTCGATGACACTTAACAACAGTCTCATTGGGATACTTCAAATTAAAAGGTTAATCAAAATATTGCAAAAACATAAGTCAACTTGTTGTTTTGTTAGGTGCCATTGAGTCGGTACTGACTCATAGCAACCTTAAGCACAGCAGAATGAAACATTGCCCGATCCTGGGCCAACCTCACTATTGTGGCCACGCTTGAGTCCATCGATGCTGCTGCTTGGCCATTCCATCTTGTTGGGGGTCTTCCTCTTTTTCTCTGACCCTACACCTTACCAAGCATGATATCTTTCTAAAGCTACTGCTCCCTCCTGATAATATGTCCAAAATATGAGAGACAAAGTTTGGCCATTTGGGCCTCTAAGGAGCACTCTGGCTGCACTTCTTCCAAAACAGATCTATTGGTTCTTTTGGCAGCC
>NW_006408965.1:902965-904799 GCF_000296735.1 Chrysochloris asiatica
CTGCTGGTTATTTAAAATACTGGTGGCATGGCTTTCAGAATCATAGCAACTCACAAGCCACCACAGTACAGCAAACTGACAGACAAGTGGTGGCCATTTGGTTTTAAGTGGAAACTGTCACTTTAAATTTTGAGGATATCTGTGCGCATGCATAGTAGAACCCGCCAGGGCTGGGGGTGGGGTATCCACTCACTCAGGCATCCCCTCTAGTCACCAGAATGGAGGTGCACAGACAACGAGGCAGCAATGAGCAGATATCAAAAAATGAATGTCCACACCTGTATCTCCACAGTTCTGTCAAGTCAACTTAGAAGGTTATAAAGACTATTTCTTGGGTTTCTCAACTGATCATCTTGACAGATTTTCTCAAAGCACACTTTAAACTCATAGGGGCTTATTATGAAAAAGTTTGATGAAAATTAAAAGCTGTATTGGTCAGTAAAAGATCAGGAACATTGTATTAAAGATGTATTTTTCCGTCATGATAACATACCTGTTCTTTTTTGAAGGTAGCAAAGGCTATTCTGTAAAGGTGTGATATAAATCCAAGAATGAAAAATTCCTACAGAAGGTTGTTGCTTTAGTTTTTGTGTAATGAAGTCAGTTCCAGCTTATAGCAACTCTCTGAGGACTAAGGTGTGCCTGACCCAAGCCATGGTATTTTCAATAACCTCATATGCATGTGAAAGTTGGATAGTAAATCAGGAAGACCACAGAAGAATTGATGCCTTTGAGTTATGGTGTTGGAGGAGAATAATGAAAGTGCCATGGGCTTCCAAAAGAACAAACAGATCTGCGTTGGATGGAAGAAGTGCAGCCAGAATGCTTCTTGGAGGCCAGGATGGCCAAATTTCATCTCTCATATTTCAGACAAATTGTCAGGAGGGAGCAGTCACTGGAGAAGGATATAATGTTTAGTAAGGTGGAGGGTCAGAGAAAATGAGGAAGACCTGCAACGAGATAGATTGGCTAAGTGGCAGCATCAATGGGATCAAGCGTGGCAACAATAATACGGTTGGCCCAGGATTGGGTAGTGTTTCTATCTACTGTGCATAAGGTCACTATGAGTTGGCACCAACCCACTGGCACCTAACAACAACAAATAGGGTCACTGAGTAGCAGCTGGTGGGTTTGAACCACTGACCTTGCACTTAGCAGTCCCATGCTCATTCTACAGCACCATGACGCCTCAGGGATGGTTGTTGTTGCTATTGTTGTTAAATATGATGGAGTCAGTTTCAACTCATAGTGACTTTGTATGGGGTTTCCAGGAAGCAGCTGTTGGGTTTGAACCATTGACTTTGTGGTTAGCAGCCCAGTACTTATCCTACAGTGTCATACCAGGATTTCTCAGATTGTTGTTGCTAATTGTCATCAAGTCAGATTCAGCTCATAATTACCTTGTAATAGAGTTTCCAAGGAGCAGCTACTGGGTTTGAACTGCTGACCTTATGGTTTGAACTCCAGTGCTGATTCTCTAGTGCCACACTACCATTTTCAAAGTATATAGACCTAGATGAAAGACATATTGAGAAATAATAGCTTCATATTTTGATATTATTTTAGTAAAGTTTTCTATTAGTTTTAACAATACATTTTTTACTTATCTTTGCATACATATAATGTTCATACATGCATAAAACATGTATATAATACATACATATGCACATATAATAAATAAATAAATGTTTTTGCTGTCAAATGCCATTGAGTCAGTTCCAACTCATGTTGTTGTTGTCAGGTGCCATTGAGTCGGAACCGACTCATAGCGACCCCATGCACAGCAGAACGAAACAATGTCCGATCCTGGGCCAACCTAACTACCGCTGCCATA
>NW_006408965.1:905039-908883 GCF_000296735.1 Chrysochloris asiatica
TATAGGGTCACTATGGGTTGGAACCGACTTGACAGTACTTAACAACAACAATATATACATTCACTGAATGGATTTTGATTCCTGCCCCACATGTCCCTGAAAAGGCTTTACCTGCATTTGTAATCAATTGTAATTTTAACTTTTTAATGTTCTCGTGTTACTTGATTTCTCCTGCAACATAAAACACTTTTCAATCTCCCATCATGTTTTGAAAGCTTTCTTTCTCAGCTTTTATTGCACCATTTCTCTTTCAATTTCCTTTTATTGTAGTATATTCTCTGTTTCCTTCCTTACCTTTTTGCCTTTTATTGGTCTTTTTAAAGGTGGTACTTCCCAAAAGTCTAGTCAGGCAATTCCTTATCCTCTGGGTGGCCTTGTTTGTATGTCAATGACTTTGAAATCTAGCTTATAGCTCTATCCTGACCTAAGGTGTTATAGTAAATAAATGTTTGACTATTGTATACCTGGTGTGGTGCTGTAAGATAAACACTTGACTATTACATCAAGGGCAGTGATTAAAACCCACCAGCCACTTCTTATAAACCTATAGAGTCTATGAATCAGAACTGACTTCTTATTGTTAAGTTCTGTCAAGTCGATTCTGACTCATAGTGACTCTGTATAGGGTTTCTGAAGAGCAACTGATGGGTTTGAACCATTGACCTTGCAGTTCAAACTGCTTTGCTGACTAGGCACTTAATAGCAACAACAATATCTCTTCAGGATCACCTTGTTTAAAGATGATTCTTCATTTTATCACAATCTTTCATCCTGTGTTCCTTCAATTTTCTTTTAGTTAGAAACATTCCCATTCTGCCATACACAAAAGGATTGACTCATACCTGACTGTACTCCTCACCTCCTGGCCCCCCACAGTGAATTTCCATAAAATGTTATCCATTAAAACTTCTAAATCACTTTTCAATTGCTCCTATTCTCTGGACTAGATCTTTTTATTTTATAGCCTGGTTCCTCAACTACCTTCTAGCTTATCTACCTATTTTCAATATTCTTACCAAGTAATTTGTAGATAGATTTACCCAGATTATGTCAATTATCGTCCTCCTTTTAAAAACCTTTTCAGTTCTTCAGATAAATTAATAAATTTCTGACCCTGATATAAATAATGTTTTATAATTTCCCTCTGGCTCACCTTATCAGTCCTTGTTGCCACACTGCCTTTCTCTGCATTTACAGGTTGACTCGTGATGCCTTTAGGACTTAATTTAGGCTTCACTTCCTCTGAGTAAGTGTTCCTTGATTTTCTTCTTATATGCTCCCAAAGCATCTGAGAATTGCCACTATCATGAGCTTTGGTCCATTGCATTGCACTAATTGTATTGCTTATTTATCTTTCCCACAGCATTTGCAAGCTTCTAGAAGGCAGGGTTCATTTCTCGTTTTATCATCAAAGTAGAGCAAAATGTTTAGTACATAACAAATGTCTGAGCACAACAATTTTTGTTTGTTTGCTAATGACTTCATGTTAAGCTAAATAGTGCTGAATCGATTAGAAATTGCAATTGAGGAAGGGGAAGAAAATTTTCATCTCCCTCCTCCACTCCATCAAAATCCCATCTGATTAAACTAATGAGGGCTTTCTTTCTCTTTCATGCAATAAAAGTTTATAGATATTTGTCAAAAGTTTCTGTGGCAGCCCCACAATGATCAGACCTAAGATCTTTAGTCTTTTTCCTCCATGATTATCTCAGTTTTCAAAGACAGGGACATTTTATGGTCCTGGATGTGTACTGAATTTCCAGCCTCTCTTCTACATTCTAGCAAGACAAAAGAGCAAATGGACATATGGCAAAAGAGAACAGTGAACACTTGAGTCATGTCCCTTTAAGAAACTTTCCAAAAAGTTTCCTGCAATCCATATTATTTCTTCACATTAATAACAACTGTGTGCATGGCAGGCTGGGAAATATAATACTTTAGTTGGGTATGCTTCCTATTGGAGTAAAACTGACATGTGTTAGTATATAGTAAGGAAAAATATTTTTATTATACAGTACCTAAATTAATTTCACCAATGATAGCAATCCAATAATAATATAATGATGTTGTTGTTATGTGCCATGGAGTTGGTTCCAACTCATAACGACCCTGTACAGGGTTTCCAAGGCTGTAAATCTTTATGGAAGCAGAAAGCCTCATCTTTCTCCCGCAGGACAGCCAGTAGTTTCGAACTGCTGACCATGAGATTAGCAGCCCGATTCGTAATCACTATGCTACCAGAGCTCCTTCTGGTCTCACAGAAAGGTGGAATTGAACTATTATTAATGAATGCTGAGAAATGAGTAAGCACAAAATGTTTTTTTCAGGATAGAAAAAGGTCACAAATAAAGTTTGGAATTAAAGATCAAGTTTTATTGTATTTATTTGTTACTATTGGCCTTTTCTCTACTAGAATCTGAACTTTTTGAGAGTATAGTCTGTATCCTAATTATTTTATATCTCCAGTATACAACTCCACCCCTGGAACCTAATAGATGCTCAGTGAATTCTATTCAGAGTTGATAGCATGAATGAATTAGAGAATATGTTGCTGTAAAGTGCCATAGAGTTAGTTTAGAATCATAGCAACCCTATGTAGGATTCCCAGAAGCTACTGGTGGGTTTGGACCACCGAACCTGAGGTTAGAAGTCCGGTACTTATCCTACAACACCCTTCCAGGACTCTAGGTTACAGAATACAATGAGAGAAAATTGTTGAATACCCAGAAAAAAGTTAAACTTTATTTTGTTTTTTTATAGTAGCTACTGAAGAATTTTGAGATTAATGACAAGATGAAAATGGTATTTCCAAAAGACCAATTTCATGATAGAATGTGCTATGGACCAGTCCATATTTGAAGAAGAAGGATCCAGCAGATAAGCAAAAGCAGGAGTGGTTAAAGAGAGTCTTTGATGGCCAGTATTATACATGCTTTCTAACATTAACTTTCTCTTTTCCTAGCTTTATTCTTCTCCATGTATCTTATCAATATTGAATATACTGTGCTATTGATGTTGTCATTTGTTGATATTATTAAGTGTCATCAACTCGGTTCTGATTCATTGCAATCCTGTATAGGGTTTCCAAGGAGCAGCTTGTGAAGTTGAGCTGGTGAACTTGATCTCCCGACCTTGCAGTTCAAACCAACATTATAGTCTAGCACAATCACCACAGCACCAAACCAGGATTTCTGTTATTATATTGTTATTATTGTAGTGATAATAATATAATAATGGCAATTGTGCTATTGTTATTGTTGTTGTTAAGTGTCTTTGAATTGGTTACAATCCATAGTGACCTTGTATAGATTTTCTGAGGAGCAAGTGGTGAGATTGAACCACCGACCTTGTGGTTTAAAACAATTTGCAGTCCAGAGCATTAACCTACAGTCCATACCTACCATCAAATTGGTTCCAACTCATAGTGGCCTTATAAATAGCAAAATGAAACATTTTCTAGTTCTGCCTATTGATGCAGCTATTGTGTCTGTCTTTTAATGCAATAGAAAACATTGTGAATTAGTTTGTTGTATTTACAATGTTGAGAGAACATTAAGAGATATACCTGAAGTTTTAAAAATAAGATCTGGGCTGGAGAGAGAGATTTAAGAATTTTCAGCATGGAATTGTTTTGTCAAAGCTGTGAATTAGGATCACTGGGAAAGGGTATATAATATACAGTGACAGAAACAGAATAGGATAGAATAACGTAAAACATGTGTACATATGATAATGTTCAAAGATGTCTGCAATCCTAAAGTATCCTCCTTTAAAAAGAAATATATCTTGAAGAAAAGCCTTGCATGTGGACCTTTTCCTTCCTCTTTTTTCTACTGTGTCCAAG
>NW_006408965.1:908983-919455 GCF_000296735.1 Chrysochloris asiatica
AATTTGGTTATGAACCTCTGGCTGCTAACATAAAAATTTATTTAAATGTTCAAAGCAATGAGTTTTTTGAGCTATTGCTTTATA
This sequence comes from Chrysochloris asiatica, assembly GCF_000296735.1. NCBI lineage: Eukaryota > Metazoa > Chordata > Mammalia > Afrosoricida > Chrysochloridae > Chrysochloris > Chrysochloris asiatica. The sequence continues at coordinate 909,068 of NW_006408965.1, forward strand.
AGTAACTAGACTCCTAAGGTTTACCTTGTCTGAATGAGAGACTATTGTAACTCTATAAGATCAGTTTGCCTTAATTTTCCTTTCCTTTTCCTTGTTTGCTTGTGAAACCTCTTTATTTCCCAACTCTTTGCACTCAAGAATGTCTTTGATGATGAGGTGAGTGGTAATGGAAAGGGGTATATGCTTTTATGTATGAATGTATGTATGTATGTATCTATCTTCCAAACTATCATATTTTTATTGATAAAACAATCTATACTTTTTCCATTTCACTTGAACTCTTAGTAAAATGGAGTTAATAACTTATGAAAGTTAAATTTCTCATGGTGTTGTGGGATGCATGAGGAATTTGAAAAAGATAACACAATAACTGTGAATAACACAAATGGCTGCTGTCCAAATAACAACATGAAGGACTACTCCCTTTCAAAAATACCTATCCCTTACAAGAAAAACCTATGGTTTCAAAACTTAAAAAGAAATTTAAAAATCTTTTGAAATGTCTGATTGAGCACCATACGTTTACTTAGTCATGGTACTGAGAAGACCAGACGCAAGTAAAAAGCTTGAAAAATGAAGGCCTGGCATATTTGAATATATAGAAAACTGAATTTACTAAATATTTATAGAGCACTTATTAGCCTTGATGGCATGTCTTAAAGAGAAAACTAAACAATAGCTCAGAAGCAAGTTTTCAAGACTATATTACTAAGGGTTTTCTGAAATCTCCAAATGTAGTTTGTCTATGAGAAAGAAATCAAGGTAAGGTTACTGGTGCCATTCCTTTAAAAAAAAATTCACTCTTAAATAACATTTCAATAGTCTCACTGAGCTTAAACATTAATATTGGTATGCTGTTGTTGTTGTTATTGTTAAGTACTCTACAGTTGGTTCAGACTCATGGTGATGTTGTATAGGGTTCCTGAGGAACAGTTGATGTATTTGAGCTGCTGACCTTTTGGTTCACAGTCCAGTGTTGATCCACAGTGCCACACCAGAATTTAGGTACAGTAGTGTTTATTATTCTAAAGGGGATAGTTCCTTTAGTCACAGCTACAGAGGGGGAAGAAAAAAAAAAAAAAAAGTCCTGTTTTTTGGCTTCCAATGAGACTAAACATTTAAACTAAAAAATGAAGATACCAGTGGATGACTTCATGATATTTTTCCTGTAAACTTTATTATTTGTCCTGATTAATTTTCATACTGTGGTGGCATGCATGTTTCTGTGATGCTGGAATCTATGTAACTGGAATTTCAAATACCAGTAGGATCACTCACTATGGAAAGATTTCAGCAGAACTTCCAGATAAAGACAGAATAGGAAGACAGTGAAAACTATTTCTGAATATTCAGCCACTGAAAATCTTTTGAATAACAGTGGAACACTGTCTGATAAAGTGCAGGAAGATGAAAGCATTATGGATAGCATCAGAATATTGTGTGGTGCTATAGGATAAGTACTTCATTGCATGATCAGCAGTTCAAACTCAGCAGCTGCTCCTTAGAAGTCCTATATAGCGTCACTTTGTGTTGGAAAAGACTCTACTGCACTTAACAATTGTTGAACATGGTGCTGAAAGATGAGCCCTTCTGGTTGGAAGGCAAGTACAATGCAACTGGGGAAGGGATGCCTCCTTAAAATAAGGTTGACCATGATGATTCAAATGGAGGAAAACTTTCAGGACCTTCATTTATTGATGTGGCACAACGCAAAATGAAAAGAAGCAGCTGCAAGCATCCACTAATAATCAGAACATGGAATGTATGAAGTATAAATTTAGAAAAATTGGGAGTTGTCAAAAATGGGATGTAGCACTTAAAGATCAATATCCTAAACATTAGTGAGTACAATTCTGTACAATTAGTGAGTACAATTGAAGTACAATCTGTCTGTGATAGGGAAATATCCATATGCCTACAAGGAAGATGTAGTCTTGGTGTGTCACTGCAGGGTAATGCACTGGACTGCTAGGTAGGTTTGAAAGGCAAGATTGGCAACTTAAACCTACCATTTCCTTCTCAGAAACCTATACCTAGTCACTATGAGTCAGAATCAACTAGAGGGTACTTAGAAGCTACATCAAGGAAGACCAGTTAATACCATTGTTATTTAAATTTGTCCACAAACCACTAAAGCCAGTGGTGATGAAATTGAATAATTCTACCAACTACTTCAATCTGAAATGGATTAGACATGCATTTAAAATGTACTTATAATTGTTGGTGGCTGGAATATGAAGATTTGGAAACAAAAAGGAAGGATAAGTTGTTAGAAAATTTGGTCTTGGTTAGACAAATGATGCTGGAGACTGCATAAAGAATTTTGTAAGGCTAGTCCTGGTGTGGCAGGTGCTACAGGATAAGCACTGGACTGTAAGGCCAGTTTGAACAGCAAGATGGGAGATTGAAACCACTAACTACTCCTCAGAAATCCTATACAGGGTAGCTTTGAGTTGGAACTGCCTCAACAACACAAAACAAACAATAGCAACAATGCCTTGTTGAAGGAGCCCTGTAGTGTAAATCATTACGAGTTGTGTTGCTAACTACAAGATCCACAGTTGGAAACTGACAGCTGTTTCATGGAGAAAAATTAGACTTTCTGCTCCTATAAAGATTAACAGCTTCTGGAACCCTATCAGAGTCACTGTGAGTTCGAAGTGACTCTATGGCACACAGCCACCACTATTACCAATAATGTATTCATTGTAAATACATTTTTAAACAACATAAGAGGCAAAAATATACATGAACTATACTAGATGGAATACTTAAGAATCATATTGACTACCTCTGTTAGAAAAGATGATGTAAAAGTTCAGTATTATCCAAAACAAGGCCAGGGGTTGACAGTGAAATAAACCAACAATTGCTATATGCAAGTTCAGGCTGAAACTGAAACAAGTCCATGCAAGCCAAAATATGACCTTGAACATATCCCACCTGAGTTTAGAGACCATCTCAAGGACAGATTTTATGCATTAGACACTAATGGCCAAAGCCTCAAAGTTCTGTGGTATGACATTAAGAAAGCAAAATGTTATTTACAAAGACAAGAAAGAAAAGAGAAGACCAAAATGGAGGTCAAAAAAGACTGACATTTTACTCCAGTGAAGACATGCTATAGTGACTGAAAGAAATGAAGTCAAAAAGCTTAACAAAAAACATAAAAGTGCAGCTAGGAAGGTAAAGTAAGGTATTATAATGAAATGTGTAAAGACCTGGTGTTAGAAAACCAAAGGGGAAGAACATGCTCAGCATTTCTCAACCTGAAAGAACTAGCTTGAGTAAATACAATTGAAGCACAATTCTGTCTGTGGTAGGGTAATATCGGCTAGCAATGTTGAAGGATTTTATGTGCAAAATATTGAACGATGCAGAAATCATCAAAAGAAGATAGGAGGTATACACAAAGTCACTGTACCAAAAATAAATGGTCAATATTCAACTAGTTCAAGAGGTAGTATATGATCAAATACTAATGATAGTTAAGGAAGAAGTCTAAACTGCACTCAAGGCACTGACAAAAAAATAAGTCTCCAAGAATTTACAGAATACAAATTAAAATCTTTCAACAATTGTGAAGATGATGTAGGACTGAGCAGTGTTTCATTCTCCTGTACACTGTGTCACTATGAGTTGGAACTATCTCAATGGTATTTAATAACAAAAACTGGGTGGATGTCCCCATGGTATATTACCTGTAAAATTTATTAATTTTTTTTTTCTGGGTGTTCTGGTAACCTGTTATCTGTAAATTATTCATATTTGATTGTAGTAAACTTTTAGATATTTTTGAAATTAAAGTTGAGTCATGCCAAATTATATTAAAATTGGGTCACATTTCTGAATTCCAGGAAACTTAAACAATTCTTTTATAAGGTTTTTTGTTATGCAGACATCTGTGATTGTACAATCTACAATTTTACTTCCTATTTGTAACCTTTCATAACTTCTGAAATTAGAGATTATTATAATTACTTCTAGACATCTCTCTATATTTCTCTTTTAGACCTCACATATTCTATAATTTCTTTACAATAAAAGGTCATTCTCTTATCATCTGGGAAAGTAGCCTAGCACAGGGATTCTGGAATCAAGTTTGAGGCAGAGCTTTATTTGCTTTCTACTTCTGTTTACATTCTGACCCCAGTTATATCTGCAGAAATTATTCATGAAGCTCTTTTTTTCCTGTCTTGCTTGCGAAGCAGCTCTTGGGTCTGTAAGCCATAGAGTAGTGTGCTCATCATGCATATATTTAGCATCCTAATCTCTGCAACCAGTTTTAGCTGCTTGTTATACTTTTCTTGACATTTTCTTGTATGCTTTTTGACATCTGCTTGCAAACTCCTGCAGCCTTTTCAATCCTGATATTCACTTGTTTCATTTGATGTTGTTATCATTCTTCTAGATATGCAGATGTGTTGCTTTCCTTAAAGTTCTGTTCCTTAAGTGAAGAAAGATTTTTCTAGAGACACTTCCCCATTGCTTGCTTGTTTGCTTGTTTATTGCTATATTCTTTTCTGCCTTAGAATGCTAGCATTTTGTAAATGGTATCATACTTTTCTTTTGAGAACTGAAAGTATTCAATTGACTTTTTAATGCAACCTACTTAAAACACAGCAAAATAAAAAACAGTGAAATAGTATTTCAGAAAGGTAGTATTTAATATCAGCTTTCAATATTCATTGCAATATTCATTGCAAAGCTCTATTTCACAAGAGAGCACAAAAATCCTCATGAAATGAACACTTATCAGAAATAATTTTATAAACCTAAGTAATTAGCAACCTAAGGTTATGTCTCATCACATGGAATCGCTTTGTGTCAACAATCATTCTTTCTGATCATCAAATTTGAATTAATCATTTATTTGCTTCTAATATCATGTAGATCTGTGAAATTACCTGAGTGTTTGGTAATGAACTCCCAGTACAGTGCAGTGCTTTCTTCAAATCTCTGTAGAATTCAAAAGAAAGAATCTTTTGTCTCTCTCAAAATATGCCAAACTTTTTATACAATTTACATCTTTTGGAAAAGCCCCCAGAAGAGATGCAAATCCACAACACCAATGATGTCAGGTGAGCCAAAACATATCTTTAGATCCTGAACTCACCCCTGTAGTGACTCCAAGATTCATAAAAGTTTAGCGCAACACCGTGTTTCTAATCTGTGAAACAAAAGCTCTCTTGTTTCTATGTTCCAATTATCAGAAGACATTTGTGTAATAGTTAATTGGTAAAAATCTGTCATTGCTGAAGGTGAAGCAGTTAGGAGCTCAGTTTTCATCAATGCAGAATGGTGTGATGTGTCACACATAATATTTAAGTCAGTTACTCCCTTAAATAAACTCTAGTTTATTTAAGTCAATAAACTCCTTTGTATATTTAATGCAAGATAATTTGTCAACTCAATATTTTGAAGTATTTATGTATGATTGAGTGTGTATTGAGTTTGAATAGCAATAAATGTCTGTCCATGATAATGTCCCTTCTTAAGTCATTAAAAGCCCTGGTAGTATAATGGGTGACTCACTGGGCTGCTAACCACAAGATCAGCAGTTCAAATCCACTAGCTACTCTGTGAGAGAAAGATGAGTCTTTCTGCTCCCTATAAAGATTTACATTCTCAGATATCCTAGGTATCAAACAAACTAGGTTTTTTATGAGTCAGAAGTGACTTTCAGCACACCACAAGATATTTTAAAAAAAAGCAAACACGAAAATCAAGTTTTCATTTTGATAACAGATAGGCTATAGGGGTGGTCCAAATTAAAAGAGATAAAAAAACAAAAACAAAACAAAAAGCTTTATAAAACATCCTCAGTAATAGCAAAATGTTTCTGTAAAAAAGTTGCATAACATTCCTCTTATTTCAAAGACTCTGGACATACACTTCACCATCTTGGAATGAAAAAAAAAAAAGCATAGTTTTCTGGAAAAATTGATGTGTCCCATGGTCTTTGAACATTGAGCTAAGTACATGAGTTATTGAGGTGAAATAAGTTGCTTTCAACAGTTGTTAATACATCATTAATAATCATACATGCAATAAATAACAACACATGAGTTATTTCCTAAGAGATATATGACTGCAAATTGCAGTAACAAATCACAGCGTGTATAAAGAATGCTCATTACTCTAGTGTGTACAGAAGCTGGTTTAACAACTGTATTCTTTATGGTGAAGCTCACCCTAATTAGCCTTGCGGATTCCTTAGGGAATGTGTGCAGAATGTTTGACATTGTGATGTTTCAACTAAAGTGGGGGAGGAGGATATCATTTCTGTACCAAGAAAGCACCAGGCCACAAGCCTGACTTTCTATTCTATCACTTATTTTAATGTATGCATTGTGGGGAGGGTAAATAGCCTTTTCAAACAAGTATATAATAAGGGTGTTTGGAATTAAATGACTAATTAAATCAATATTAAACACGTAGGCTGGACGGCAATGAGAACTAATGTTTACTTCTCATTGGTGCCCATTTCCGTATGAAAGATGTAGAATTCAAATGCCTGTGTCTACATATTTGAGCACCAAGATTTGTTGTTGCATATGTAAGAGGAACACACATCCTACTCTATTGTATTTGAAAGCTATGTGGACTATATATTTTTAAAAATTGAAATGAAAGAAAAACAAGGCTAGAGCATGCAAAAAACAGCATCTCTCACCTCCTTCAATGAAACATTATATGAGGATTCTGCTGCTCTGTTAGCTTATAGCTTGTTACTAAATCAGACCTTTCCTGCAGTGAAAAAAATTGCCTATTTTCGTTGTAATCCTTGACAGCTTAAAGTTTAATGGAGGCAGGTTTTTTTTTTGTGTGTGTGTGTGTGTGTTTTTAAGGTATATAATGGGTTGACACCATGGAAGGCTGCTGAGAGCTCACAAACTCAGAAATAGCATAAAATGCAATAAGAACAAGCACTTGCTGATCTTTTTTTAATCATAATTTTCTGTTCTTGATAGAGAAAGCAAGTGAAGGAAAGGGTTTTTGTTTTTTGTTTTCTCCTTTCTTGAAGTATGTTGCTTGTTTAACCCAAACAAATTGTTCTCTTTCTCTGGCAGAGAGTCAAAGTGAGGATTTGTTCAAAAGGTAAAAGTATATTCATTCAGCCATTAATAGACAGAAAATAGATATCTGCCTGAAAGTGAGAGTAAGTAGACACAAATTCCTGAGATAAGAACTCATTGAAAAGAACAGATTTGGCATCTTTTGGAGAGATGAAACATGGAAAAGTAAACAAACACTGGCCTGACAATATTGCCCTACTTGATACCCAGAGGCCAAGCTTCATTGCAGCTTAGTTTACAGATTCCATTTTACCATGCACAGCACAAGTTTAGGGGTGTGGCTGAAGCAGGTTTAGAGATTACACCTGTAACTGTCTTTAAAACAATCTTGACAGTTGGGACCAGGATTCTTCTTGGTGATAGCGGTATCTTGTAGGATAACTTTGATAAAGCAAACTGAGGATAAATCAAATTTAGGGGAATATGGTAGCTGGAGTTAGGAAAAGAAAAGTATGGTCTTTGATCTTCATCTGTAAGTATTGTAAGTCTTCTTTGCTTTCAACAAGCAAGGTTGTATCATCTGCGTATCTCAGGTTCTTAAGGAATCTTTCCCTAATCCTGTTGCCACACTTTTCTTCATATAATCCATCTTCTTAGATTATTTGCTCAGCATACAGATTGAATAAGTATGGTAAAACACACTCTTTTCCTCATTTTAAATTATTCAGTGTCCCTTATTCAGTTCAAATTACTTTTTCTTCATCTATGTATAGGTTCCTTGTGAACACAATTAAGCCCATGCAAACCTAAGTGTCCCTCTATCAACCTTGTTCTTCCATCCACCTCCCCTTTCCTGTGTATTGCCCTCCCCTTCCTTGTATATTGCCCTCCCCAACACCAGAACTATGATGTCCCCTAACCTGTGTTCTACCTTATTCCCAAGTATTTCAACTTTTTGTTTGCTATTGTAAATGGTATTGTTTTCCTAGTTTCTTTTTCAGAGTTGTCTTTATTTGTATTGAGGAATAAAACTGATTTTTGTATATTGATCTTTGACCCCGCTACTTTGCTGAATCCTTCAATGAGTTCCAATAGTTTTCTTGCTGAGTCTTTGGGATTTCCTATATAAAAGATCATATCATCTGAAAATAGATAGAATTTTACATTTCTTTTGCCTATTTGGATATTATAATTTCCCTATCTTGCCTTGTAGCTCTGGCTAAGAGTTCCAATACAATATTGAATAGGAGTGATGATGAAGGCCATCAACTTCTAGTTCCTGTTCACAAAGGGTATCCTTTCAGTGTATCTGCACTGAGAGTAATTCTGGCTGCTATAATTGTATATATGCTGTTAATTATGTTAAGGAATTTCCCTTCAATTCCTATTTTGTGGAGTGTTGTTATCGAGGATTGATGCTAGATTTTATCAAACACCTTTTCCACATCAGTTGATGTAATCATGTGGTTCTCTTCCTGTTTATGTGCTGAATTATATTGAATTATTATTATTTTTTAAATATTTAACCATCATTGCATCCCTGGAATGAATCCCACTTGGTCATGATGTAAATGTTTTTGTTATGTTGTTTAATTATATTAGCTAAAATTTTGTTGATTATTTTTGTATCTGTGTTCATGAGAGACTTTGATCTATAATTTTCTTTATTAGTGATTTTCTTGTCTGGTTTTGATATGAGGATTATGCTTACTTCATAAAATGCATTTTGAAGTTTTCCATACTTTTCTATATTCTGGAATTCTTAGAGTAATATTGGTGTCAGCTCTTCTTTGAATGTTTGACAAAATTCACAAATCAAACCATCTGGGCCTTGACTTTTTTTGGATGGGAGTTTTTTGATGACTTGATCAATCTCTTGTTTTAGGTTGGTTCAAGTTTTCTATTTCACTGTGTGTTAGTTTAGGTAAGTTGTGTATTTCTAAAAATGTATCCATTTCCTCTAAACTTTCAAATTTCTTGTAGTACAGCTCTTCATAATATTCTGCTTTTATTATTTTTATTTCCTTTGCTCTTGTGACGTCATCCATATGGTTTCTTAGACATGTTATTTGTGTCTTCTCCCTCTTTTCTTTTGTTTGTTTTGCCAATGATTTGTTAATTTTATCAGTGCTTTCAAAGAACAAACTTCCTGTCTTGTTGATTCTTTCTATTGCTTTTCTGTTTTCTATTCCATTTATTTCTGCTCTAATCTTTATTATGGTGTCCTGATCTGGTTAATACACTGAACTGCAAAGTTGCTTTGAACCGCAGGGTTAGTAGTTCAGACTAACCAGTAGCTCCTTGGAAACCCTTTGCAGGGTTGCCATGGGTCAGAATCCACTGGATGGCACTGAATAACAACAGCAATCTTCATTATTTCTTTCCTTCTATTGACTTTTGGTTTACTTTGCTGATCTTTTTCTAATTGTTGGAGCTTCTGGGTTAATGTGTTGGTTTTGGTTCTTTATTTCTATTATTATTATTATTTTTGATGTATGCACTTATTGCTATAAATTGCCCTTCCATCATTGCTTTTGTTGTGTCCCAAAGGTTTTGATTTGTTGTAATTTTGTTCTTATTTGTATCTATGATTTTTTAAATTTCATTTTTTAATTGCTCTATTATCCTGTCACTTTTAAGCAGGGTGTTCAGTTTCCAAGTATTTGATTTTATTACCTTGATCTTACTAGTGTTGATTTCTAATTATATAGCATTTTGATCTGAGAAAAATTAATTATAGTCATTTTGCTGCTTATATTTTTGTGATGCTGCTGGTTTCTTTGCTCTACATGCTTTCCTGTGTTGAGTTCATTTTTTCTGACTGGTTTCTTGTCGGTTTCTTCATAGTTTTAATTTAAACCTAATTGAAATGAAAAACCAGCATCTATGATACCAATGAAAGTGCCTCAAAATATATAAATCAAATACACCAACATATTAATATTTATAAAATCTTCATGGATTTTACTTTTCTTGATGTGTTGGTGTATTGAGTCTCTTTGAGATTACCCTGTCCTTTATTAATATCTTCCTTATTTTAAAATAGTCTGTTTCATCTTGAAATATACCTGACTTCCTAACCACCTAGAACCCTTTAACAATTCTTTTCTCTTCCTTTGCTTTATAGTTGTCTAATCATTGGCTGACATAAATTTCTGATTGTCAGTCTTGTAGTTTTGTTCTACTCTGGACACTTCCATCTCTGGGCTAAATTCTGGATGTTGTTGCCATGTGTTCCAATCTCTGATTGTTGTCTGCTCTTGTTAGATATCAGTCCAAAGAACTACCTTTAGTGTACTTTGCAGAGCTGGCTAGGTTTTCACAAAGTCCTAGGACCTCTGGTAGCGTAGTGGTTACGAATTGGGCTGT
>NW_006408965.1:929171-930421 GCF_000296735.1 Chrysochloris asiatica
GCATATTACAAAACCAACAGCCTATATTACTCTAGATGGAGAGAAATTGAAAGTCTTCCCTCTTTGAAAAGGAACCAGACAAGGATATCCTTTGTCATGACTCCTATTCAATATTGTGCTGGAAGTTTTAGCAAAAGCTATATGGCAAGAGAGGGAAATTAAAGTCTTCCAAACTGGCAAAGAGGAAGTACAACTCTCTATTTGCACACGACATGATCCTATAGATATAAAACCCCAAAGACTCAGTTAAAAAGCTAATAGACCTCATTGGAAGATTCAGCAAAGTGACAGGATATAAGATCAACATACAAAAACCAGTTGGATTCCTCTATACCAACAACAATAGCACTTAGAAAGACATTAGGAAAGCAATACCATTTACAATAGCCACCCAAAGAGTGAAATATCTAGGAAAAAATGTAACCAGAAAAACAAAGGACCTATACAATGAAAATACAAAACACTACTCCAAACACCAAAAGGGACCGACAAACATGGAAGAATGTACCATGCTCCTAGATAGGAAGAATTAACATTGTGAAAATCTCAATACTGCCCAAAGCAATTTACACAAATAATGCAATCCCAATCCAGATTCCAGGGGCATTTTTCAAAGAGATGGTAAAAGCAATTACAAACTTTACATTTGAAGAAAAGAGACCCAGGATAAGCAAAGCACTGCTTAAGAAGAATATGGTTGGAAACGTCTTACTCCCTGACTTCAAAATTTATATCATGGCTACAATGGTCAAAACAGCTTGGTACTGGTACAATGAAATACATTGATCAATAGAACAGAATTGAGAATTCAGAAATTAAACTATCCAGATACAGTCAACTAATTTTTGAAAAAGTACCTAAATATATCACATGAGGAGGGGATAGTCTTTTCAACAGATGGTGGTGGCAGAACTGGAAAGAGATATGCAAAAGATTGAAACAATCCTTACACTTTATACAAAAACCAACTCAGCATGGATTAGAGACCTAAATGTGAATCCCAGAATTATGAAGACCATCAATGAAAAAATAGGGACAAATGTGAAGTCTCTAATTCATGGAATACACAGACAACCAAACATTTGGAAAGTTACACAAGCAAAAGTAGACAAAATGGATGATTGGGAAATATAAAAATTTTTTAAATTATGTGCATCGAAAGACTTCATCAACAGATTAAAAAGGGACATGTCAGACAAGGGACTCATTTCTAAAATATATAGCAAACTAATACACTTCTACAAGATAAA
>NW_006408965.1:930846-945204 GCF_000296735.1 Chrysochloris asiatica
ACATATGGAGACAGCCTAAGTGCCTATCAATGGAAGAATTGATAAACAAACTGTGGTACATACACACAATGGAATGTTATGCTACCTTGAAGAACAACAAGGATACTGTACACTATCACATAACATGGATGAACTTTGAGGACATTATGTTGAGTGAAATTAGTCAGTCACAAAAGGAGAAATACTGCATAGGACCACTACTGTAAAATACTAAGAAGAACCCATACTAAAGGGTGGCAGAAGGATTCGTTGCTGGCTACAGGGATGTGGGGGGCTGGGAGGATGGGAGGGAGGGGAAGGTGGAGCACAGGGCAGGGAATAGACACAGGATAGTTTGGGTGCTGGGGAGGGAGCAGTACACAAGAATGGGGAGGGAATGGAAGAACAAGGTGGATGGGTGAACAGTTAGGCAGGTTTGCATTGGCTAAGTGGGACACAGATAAATAATGATGTATGCACAACCTTGGAACAACAGGGCTCTGGATACAGGGACTGAGACATGGTTGGAATGGGGAAAAAAGGGGGAAATAATGTTAAGATGCTTGTCTGTCTTTTGAATCTTGGTTTCAGCTGGTAAGGGGAATTGAGGGGAAAACAGCAATGAAGCTGTGAGCTAAGTCCTACCACATTCATTACATTCCTGTAAAGCCGGGTGGATACCTGCTTGGCCAGCAGTTTGGCAAGTCCTTGGGACTCATTGTCCCAGAGTCAGTAACATAGCCACAGAGGACTACAGTGGAAAATGAAGCATCCAGCTGATAAGAAGAGAGGGCATATACACAAGGACATCCACACTTGCAGATAATACCCACTTGACCTGGCTTCAATGACTGGATTATTAGAGCTCAACTAGAAGAAGAAAGAAGAGGGAAAAAGAGTAAGTAATCTGATACAATTTGATGAACTTGATTTGCAACTATGGATGCAGCAGCTCCAAGAAGGAACAAATCTTTACAGTGAGGATCATTCCCACCTTCTCAATACACAGGGTAGAAAGGGATAGGCAACTTGGACATTGGCTACCCAAAATGGAGGGGAGGCTACAAAGGCAAGAAGTGACTGGCTTACAAGCTTTCAAGAGTAAGCCTAGATCCAGAGAGCACGGAGGAAGGTAGAATCTCCACTGATTAATATCCAATCTGTCTAGGTGAGATTGATAAAAGGAGATAGCACTCATGTGGTACAATAGTGAATAATTACTATCAGGACTGATAGTGAGGGTTGGAAATGTAAAGATAGATGTTTTGTAGCAAAAGGAGGGAGTGGTTGACTTTGGAGGCCAGGAGCAGAGGTCCCTGGAACCATAAAGGTAGAAGAGTGGAGTGCGGGACCCTACCCAGTGAAACAGTGACACCAAAGATGGAGGCAGAGATGATGACGTGGAGACATGGAGTGGCTGAGAACTCTAGACCTAGAGAGAGAGAGCGGTGCTGTGCTGACGACCAAAGGGCAGGCTTGTGGGTTGTACCCTTTGGTTGGCTGATAATACTTGGAGGGGATTATTACCATGACAATGTAACGATATATGATAGGATGATTGTAAAGATAATGTTCTGCCATGTAAACTTTCACATAATTCACAATAAGACAGTTTTAAAACAAAAAAAACAAATATTTACATTTTTGTTGTTGTTGTTGGGGGTAGGGAAGTGTATCATCTAGTAGCGTAAAGTGCACTGATTAGAAAGCAAGCCTTCCCTTAAAAAGTTATTACTATTTTAATATATTGTTGTTGTTAGGTGTCATTGAGTTAGATATGATTGACAGCAACATTTATAGAGTTTCCAAAAAGTGGCTGGTTGGTTTGAACTGCTGACTTTGCATTTAGCACCCAATTTCTTACCCTACAGTGTCACACCAGGACTCCATTTTAATGTATTAGTAAAAGATAAGTAAGCATGATTAAAAATATCACATTAAAGTCACCATTACTTGAGGTAGTTTAAGTGTTGATTATTATGCTAAATACATTGTATACATCCTCATATTTAATCTTCTAATCGACTCATAAGAAAAGTATGTTATTATTTTTATTGTGTTGTTAAGTGCAATTTAGTCGGTTTTGACTCATAGCAATCCTTTATAGGATTCCCAAGGAATGGTTGGTGGGTTTGAACTGCTGACCTTGTGGCTCACAGTCCAATGCTTGTTCTACAGCCACACAAAAATAAGGAACCTAAGGTTTTCAGAAGGACAGTGAGAGAGAACAGATTTACAACTATAATATACATCTTAAAGTAACAAATTAGTAGATATTCATATGCGTTTATTCATTAGGAACCACAAGTGAAATAATTACTGTGGGGAGAAAATAACATACACAAAAAAAATAACACAAATGCAAACTACAGAATGCCAATAATAATACTTATGATTCATTGAACTCCAGCTTTGTGTGTGTGTTAAGTGGTATTATCTCTGGGTAGTTGAGTTATGCTTGAAGTGCCACATCATATCCATAATATGACCATAAATTAACAATACAGGGCAGTTTCCCAGAGGGAAATGGACAAATGAGACATAGAATTTTATGAGCTGCAAGATCTACATAGGAAGCATCCCAATGGAGTTATTTAAGTCAGGCTTTTAGCATAGCAATGATGGATCAGTAGTGCAATTGCCACCTTCCATGCATGAAGCTGTGATTTGATTCTGACCAATGTACCTCATGTACAGTCACCACCTTTTCCTCAGTGGAAGTTTGTGTGTTGCTATGATGATGAATAGGTTTCAGTGGAATTTCTAGACTAAAATAGATTATGAAAAAAGGACTCACATTCTTCTTCTGAAAATTAGGCCATATAAACCTATGGGTCACGCTGGTTTAATCAAGAACCTATCATATAGTTGGCATTTTGTTGTGGTTGTTAAGTGCTGTTGAGTAGGTTACAACTAATAGTGACCCTGTTTTGCACATAGGACTGTGCATTTTGTTTCATTGGATACAAGGTGACCATGAGTCAGGAACCCACTCACTGGGATCAAACTTCTTTTATTACTTATTGGTTGTGTGACTTTTTGTCTTTTTAGATCTCAATTTTGACATCTGGAAATCAAAAAAAGGAGTTGGAAGTCTTTTAGAGTCACTATACAAGCTAAATAAAAGATGTATAATACCTCAGACATAGTAAAAGTGGAAAAAAATTTTCTGCTAAAGGAAGACTCTGAAGAAAAGGCAGACATGGAATATTCAATGACTCAAGTACATAACTTATTACCACAGGAGTGAGTAGTGAATATTGGAAAGTTTTGAAAAATGAATCTGAAGAGCTAGAAGAAGGCAAAGAGTATTAGGAACATGGACTTAGGAACCAGGTCACATAGATTCCAATTGTAATGTATTGTTTATTTGTTGAAAGGAGTGGAGAAGTTATTGTATGCCTCCATACCTTCATTTCTTTGTTGAAAAATCTGCATAATAATGGACCTACCTCAGAGCACTACTGTGAGGCTTAAATAAATCTTACTGAAAAAAGAGACCATCATTCAATATCTAAAACAAAAAAATTAAATCAATTGTTTGGAAAACAATGGAGAATGATCCTTGTGAAATAATGCCACTCTGTTTATGCCAATAATGCCAATCAACTGTTTGGGGGAAACACGGAGTTCAAGAACTGGTGAACTTTCAGAAGGAGAACTATTTAAGTTCTTTAACAGTGAGGCTCTTGATGCTGTACTTGACTCTCAAAAGTGTGTTCACTATAGTGAAACTGTTACTAACTAGCACTGGCATTGTTTGTGCACAGAAGTGCGGTTACTGATTGGAAAGTTGTCTGGTGGATTAGAATGGGTGTAAACTTGGTTCTAGTGGTTACTAGTTACTAAGACCAAAGAGCAGTTAAGTGTTCTTTTCTTGAATATAGAGTATAGAATCATTTGATTTTCAACTCATTTTAAGTGCTTAGTTTCTCCACAGGAGTTCCGGTGTGGTGCTGGAGGATAATCACTGGACTGCTATTTACAAGGTTGTAGATCAACACACCAGCAGTTTATCAGAAACCTACACAGGGTTGTTACGAGTCGAAATTGAATCTATGGCACTTAAAAAAACAGTGTCTCCACATATGTGTTAATTATTATCATTACTGGTATTACTATCTATTTGCTAGTAGAGTGGATTGAGAACTTATTTTTTCAAATAATGCTAAATAAGATTTTTTTTTCTGTCTCCCCTGAAAGCAATAAAGACAATCTATGTAATACTTTTCAGCAGTTGTTTTTATTGTGAATTGCCATTGAGTCAGTTCTGACACATAGCAACCCTGTATAGGGTTTCCGAGGAGCATCTGGTAAGCTTGAACCGCCTACCTTGCAGTTCAAACAGAATTGCATTCTGGTGTATCAACCCACAGCACCACACCAGGACTCCTTATATATATATTTAAAAAAAAAAAAAAAATCATCTCCATTAATGATATGGAGGTCAACGAGAAAAGTATATACATAGAAAAAAAGTTGTACTTTTTATCTCTGCATGTTAGTGTGTCAGAAGCTGTTGATCTCACATGCATTTTCTATTGCGTCATGTTGTTGTTGATAGGCACCATCTAGTCAGTTTTGACTCATAGCAACACTATGGAAAATAGAATTTCTTGGACCAGTACTATTCTCAAAATCATTACTGCGTTTATGACCATTGTTGTAGTCACTATGTCAGTTTAACTCACTGAGGGTCATCCTTTTTTTCACTGACCCTTGGAGGTCAGGATGGCCAAACTTCATCTCTCATACTTCAGACACATTGTCAGGATGGACCAGTCACTGAAGAAGGATATCAGGTTTGATAAAGTGGAGGGTCAGAGAAAAAGAGGGAGAACCCCAGTGAGATGGATTGGCAAAGTGGCAACATCAATGGGCTCAAGCATGGCAACAATTGTGAGGTTGGCCCAGGACTGGGCAGTGTTTCATTATGTTGTACATATGGTTGTTATGAGTCGGTACTGACTTGATGGCACCTACAAAAACAGCAACTTTACTAAGCATGATGTCCTTCTCCAGGAACTGCTGCTTCTATGGGCATGGATTGTCGATCATAATAAATTATGGACAACATTACAAAGAATGTGAATCTCAGAATACTTAATTGTGCTCATTCAAAACCCCAAAACCCATACATAAACCAAGAAACACTTTTTTTTTTTTTTTTTTAACAGAACAAGAGGATACTTCATGGCTCAAAATCAGGAAAGGTTTGTGTTAGGGTTGTATTTTTTCATCATGCGTATTCAATCTATATTTCAAGAAAATTATTTGAGAAGCTGAAATATATGGAGAATAACACAGCATCAGGATCTGAGAAAGGCTCATTAACAACTTGCGATATGCCGATGACACAACCTCGCTAACAAAGAAGACTTGAAATGCTTACTGATGAATACCAAAGACTACAGCTTTCATTATGGATTACACTTCAACATGTAGAAAATAAAGATCTTCACAGCTGAAC
The DNA here is from genome assembly GCF_000296735.1 of Chrysochloris asiatica. Classification (NCBI taxonomy): domain Eukaryota; kingdom Metazoa; phylum Chordata; class Mammalia; order Afrosoricida; family Chrysochloridae; genus Chrysochloris; species Chrysochloris asiatica. The sequence goes on from NW_006408965.1 coordinate 936,296, forward strand.
CAATAAGCAAAATTATAAGAAACAGAGAAAATATTGAAGCTGTCCAGGATTTCATTTTTCTGGGATCCATATTAACACCCAATATATTATAATATTGAGTCAGAGGAGTAAAAAAATAAGAAAAAGAAAAGAAATGAGTGACTTTATGTAGCCTGTGGCAAAAACACCTCCCGCTCCCATTTTTACCAATAAAAGTAACTTACTTTGGAAGTTCCAAGGGATTTTCACATTCAGGGGGGTAAAAGGAAATCAACTAATGCTTTAGTCTAAATTAAATGAAAATTCATTATCCAAATTATTGTTGAATTTGAAACAGGTGTTTGCGTCTCTATAGGAAGTTCAGAAATGAGAAAACTGCCACAGAATTGTTATTGATTAAACGTGTTCTAAAAGTAACGAAACAGTTCATTCTCAGAACTATACTTCCAACTTTTCCTCTGAAGAATGCCTCTTGAATAAAGTTTATTATGAAACCCTGGGCAGGGGGAGGGACAGGTCAAATAACCAAGAAAGTGATAAGACATTTATAATATTTGGGCTTGTTAATAACAACTTAAAAAATCACGGAATTGAGATATTACTGGTTCTAAAAGAAAAGATACATTTATTAGTTGAAACTATCTAAATAATGGTGTCTCTTTCATCTGTGATATTTTGGAAATGCCTAGTTTCACTTATAAATGAAACACAGAGGTTAAAAATCCAGGACAGCTGCCATGAGCTTTCTCAGAGGGCTGTCTGTCTAATTCCTGGAAAGGGGAACATAAAAAAATATTATACGTGATACTGTTAGTAGGAATATCTCTTCATAACACTACTCTGTTTCAGAGAAACTGTAAGAATGCCCATGAGGATTGAATACAGGCAGACATTCTTTATATACTGACCTCACTTAGAAGAGATTCAAGATATCAACTTTTTACAGATCTTAAAATGTCATCTTATAATAACAGAGTCGGAAATATAATTCTATACAAAAGGATCACCAGCATATAACTTTATTTTCTTTCAACCTCTGTTTCTATAGACAAATTGCAAGCTATTACTAAAATTGTCGAGATAAGGTAAAGAAAGGCGAATATGAGAAGTAAATTTGAAAGTGAAATATATTTAAAAATGCAAGCCTAACTCTGATAAATAGTAATGGAAACTGTAAACCAAGTTTTCATAATCAAATTCATTGTGCAGTGGCAGTACAATTTACCATTCCTACTCATAAATCAAGTGTGTTTACATTTATGTGCCCATTTTAAGTGCATCCTCACATACCCCAAAGTTGATATTGTCACTCTAAACCTATTCCTTACCTTAGTTGCCTACCAGGAAAAGTAAAATTTAATCAGAGTTAATAGTGTATTGGTGATCAGGAATGTTTGCATTTTAGAATATGGTCAAGTTTGGGCAGGCACTATGAGTGATACACCAGCAATTTACTCCTATGGATTGATGTTGTGGAACAAACAGTATTGAAAATAAAAGAGGATGGGTGCACCTTTATAAAACTGATATGGCACATGCTATTTTATGAGGTATAAACAATTCATCATATTTAAAATTATAAATGATATGGACAGTAATTTAAACATGCAGCTATGTGTCAATTGCACCTTCCAGCGCATGTTGTTGTTGTTGTTAAGTGTCATTGAGTTGCTTCTGCCTAATAGCAACCCTATATAGGGTATCCAAGGGGTGGCTTGTGGGTTTGAACCTCTGACCTAGTGGCTAGCAGTACAGGCCTTATCCTACAGTGCCACACAAGGACTCTTTTCAGCATAGGTGAATATTTAATAAATATCACAGAAGAAAATACATCAGTATAGGCAAGTAGTTGTTAAGACAAAAGATAAGGTTCAAAACCCTTAATATGCCTTCTGAACTGACCCCTAATTAACTCATTATATATAACTGGCTCTAGAAGCTGAATTGAGTTCCAATTATAATGAATGTGAGTCCTATCCAATTCTCAGAAAGTATCTCTTTGGAGCTCACCCCCTCCTCTAATTTGAATTAACCTCTATTAATTATAATTTAAATGAGCTTTTATTAATTCTGTCTTTAAGTTCAACGCTGTCTGTGATAGGATAATTATACATATGTCTACAATGAACAGTCATTAATACCAATATTATTCAAATACGCGCATCCAACCACTAAAGCCAAAGATGATTAAATTGAAGAATTCTAACAACTTCTTCAGTCAGAAATTTATCAAAAATACAATCAAAGTATGTTGATAATTACTGGTGATTGGAATGCAAATGTTGGAAACAAAGGGGAAGGATCAATGGTTGGAAAATATGGACTTAGTAATAGAAATGATACTGGAAATTGCATGATAGAATTTTGCAAGACTGATAACTTCTTCATTGTAAATACTTTTTTAAACAACATAAAAGATGACTACACACATGTTCTTCACCATATGGAGCACACAGAAATCAAATTTACTACATCTGTGGAAATATACAGTAGAAAAGCTCCAAATCATCAGCTAAAGCAAGACCAGGTGCAGACTGTGAACAGATAATCAATTGCTCATATGCAAGTTCAGGCTAAAACTGACGAAAATTCAAATAAGTCCACAAGAGCCACAATATAACCTTGAACATATTCCACATGAATTTAGAGATCATCAGAAGAACAGATATGACACATTAGACATTAAATATTGAAGACCAGAAGACTTGTGAGATGACATCAAGGATATCATACAGGAAGAAAGTAAAAGGTCATTAAGAAGACAAGAAAGAAGGAAACGTGCTGTTGGAAGAGACTCTGAAGCCTGCTCCCCAGCAGAAATGCTAAAGTAAAAGAAAGAAATGAGCTGAATGTACAGTTTCAAAAGGAAGTTTGAGAAGAAAAAGTAAAAAATTATAACAGAACATGCAAAGACCTGGAGTTAGAAAACTAAAAGTGAAGAACACACTCAACATTCCTCAACCAGAGGAAACTGAAGAAAGAATTCAAGTCTTGGCTTGGAATATTGAAGGGTGCTATGACAAAATATTTAATGATGCAGAAAATATCAAAAGAAGATGGAAGGAATACACAGAGTCTCCGTAGCAGAAAGAGATAGTCGATGTTCAGCCATTTTAAGAGGTAGCATATGATCAAGAGCCATTTATACTGAAAGAAGATGTTTGAAGTTCATTGAAGACATTGGCAAAGAAGGCATCAAAAATTGGTAAAATACAAATAGAAATCTTGCAACAAACTGATATAGCACTGGAGAAACTCACTCATCTATGCCAAGAAATTTGGAAGGCAACTCCCTGCCCAACTGACTGAAACAGATCCATATTTGTACCCATTCCTAAGATAGGTAACTCAACAAAATGTGGAAATCATTGGAGAATATCATTAATATCCCTTGCTAGCAAAGTTTGCTAAATATAATTTAAAAAATGGCTTCAACGATGCATTGATAGAGAACATTCAGAGTTTCAAACCTGATTCAGAAGAGAACATGGAATGAAGAATATCATGGCTTATGTCAAAGGGATCCTGGCTGAAAGTAAAGAATACCAGAAATATGTTTACCTATGCTTTCTTGACTACCCAAAGGCTTTCAATTGTGTGGGTCATGGCATGGTATGGACAACATTGTAGAGAATAAATATTCCAGAACACATTATCTGTATATGTGGTACCTGAACATAGAACAAGAGACAGTTGTTCAAATTGACAAGGGAACACTAAATGTTTTAAAATTAGGAAAGGTGTGCACTAGGGTTGTATTCTTACAGCATACTTATTCAATCTGTATGCTGAGCAAATAATCTAAGAAGCTGGATTATATCAAGAGAAACATTGCATCAGTATTGGTGGAAGGTTCATTAACAACCTGTGATATGCAGAGGATACAATCTTGCTTGCTGACAATGAAGAGGACTTAGACTACTTATTGATAAAGATCAAAGAACACCGTCTTTACTATGGGTTGTACCTCAACATAAAGAAAACAAAAATTCTCACCACTGAGCTAGTAAATAACATCCATATAAATGAAGAAAAGGTTGAAGTTGACAAAGACTTCATTTTGCTTGGATTAACCATCAACACTCATAGAATCAACACTCAAGAAATCAAATGACTTATTGCATTGGGCAAGACTGATGCACAAGGCCTCTTTAAAGTGTTAAAAAGCAAAGATGTCAGTTTGAGGATTAAGTTGTCATGGTATTATAACTTCATATGCGCGTGAAGTTTGGATAGTGAATAAGGAAGATTGTTGACAATTTGATACATTTGAGCTATGATGTTAGAGAAGAAATTTGAAAATACTATGTACTGTCATAAGAACAAACCAATCTGTGTTAGAAGATGTATAGACTGAATGCTTCCTGGAAACCAGGATAACCAGACTTCGTATCTCATACTTTGGACATATTGTCAGGAAGGACCAGTCACTGGAGAGTGATACCGTATTTGGTAAAGTGGACATTGTAAAAAAAGAAGACTCCCAAGGAGAAGGCTTAGCACAGTGTGAGCAGTGATGGCTTCAATTGTAGCAACATTTGTAAATTGTAGCAGTGTTTTGTACTGCTGTGCTATGTGTCAGTATAGACTTGATGGTACCTAATAACAACAACAATGACATCAACAATTCTTTACATCTTTATTTAGTTAATTGAAAAACATCCTGGGAACATCACCTTTCCATTCTGTCCCTCAGTAGGGTGGATCTCCTATAGATTAAAATTATTGTGGGTTTTTTCCAGCAGCTAGTGAATTCCTTATTACATAATGTTTTCCTCGAAGACACAATAATTCTCTGAGGAACAAAGACCCTGAATTTCTTGTTGTTCACCATTGCTCTTAATGTAGTATTCCTGTGCTTAATTTAGTATGGGTTGTACCTCAACATAAAGAAAACAAAAATCCTTCATATGTATTGATTGAATAGAGATTGGTATTAGAAATATATTTAAAATTGATCAAGTTCACAAATGAGATGTCCCTGGGTAAAGATTGTCTCTTCCATAGTATCTACAGATCATTTCTGTTTTCCCATTGTTCTTAGAATAATGATTCAACTAGACCACGAGTAAAGAGACTGTTTTTCCTTTGGGCACCGCAAGCCGATTATTTCAAAGACTCCTGAGGCAGTCAACTCAATTAATGGTATATTCCTTTGTTGTTGCATTCCCATGTGCAGTCAAACTCCACTCTAACAAGATTTCTCATTAAAAAGATAGATCTATGTTGTTATTGTTAGGTACCGTTATTTGTTTATCCAGTCATAAATATTTTTGTTTTCTTTTCATTGAGTTGCAGTTCTTACTGAAGCCTGTAATCTTTGGCCTGCATAAGTATTTAAGTCCTCTTCACTTCTAGCAAGCAAGGTTGCCTCATTTTCATATCAGAGGTTACTAATGAATCTTCCTACAATCCTGATTCCATGTTCACCTTCACATAATCTAGCTTCTATGAATATGTGCTCAATATACAGATTGAAAAAGTATGGTGAAAGAATACATCCCTGGTGCACATCTTTCCTGATTTTAAACCAGACCATAGAAGTATTGATGCATTTGAGTTATGGTGTTGGAGAAGAATACTAAATGCACCATGGGTTGCCAGAAGAACTAACAAATCTGTGTTAGAAGAAGTACAACAGAATGTTCCTTAGAAGTCAAGATGGCCAGATTTTGTCTCCCAGACTTGGGACATATTATTAGACGGGACCAGTACCCTGGAGAAGAATATCATGCTTGATAAAGTGGAAGGTCAGTGAAAAAGACGGATACCCCTAACAAAATGGATTGGTACAGTGGCAGCAGCAATGGACTTAAGCATAGCAGCAATTGTGAGGATAGTACAATACTGGGTGGTGTTTCATTCTGTTTGACATAAAATTGTCATGGGAACCTTAACAACAACAATAGCTCTGGTCAAAAAATGTTTGCTGAACATCATAATTATAAATAATGAGAGGGCTTCACATATCACATTAAATTACTAGACTTACTACTTCATAGTGAGAATACTATGGACATTCAACCTATTTCCACTAACAACCATTTACATAGATCTTATTTAATGACATTCCTAAAGTGAATTTTTAAGAGACCAGTAAAGTAAACTGGGTTTTCTAATGATGCATAGTCAAGTGAATCTGCTGACTCACTCTCCTTATTTATTCTATAATTCTTTTTCTCTATATGAAGTTTGGAATTTATTAGTTTTAGAGAAAAGTTTATATTCAATTTCTATTTGAAGAAATATGACCTTGTGTGGAAATATATCCTTTTCAAAAGTACAAGTATGGAAATGCTTTATTCATGGATTTTCTGGAAGGAATAATAATTTTTTAAGCATTTTTTAAAGTAGATGATAATGAATGTAAATCATTCTGCAAAACAATGTGAGCTTATTTTCACATTTGTTTGGGATTAAACTGCATCCATAAACTGCTTCCACATGTATGCTAATTAACTCTGCATCTGAACCAGCTACCCTACTTTGAAAATTATAGACAAAAAACGGTATGAAATCATACCTTTTTGGTTCAACATTTACTGCCATCTTTTGAATCACCAGAGCTCAGCTATAAATAATTCTATCTGGGGGGGTCATTTTTTTTACTCACAGCAATGGGAATAGGACATCAAATCTTTGCCTTGTAAGTAAATGATGGAACAAAAACCATGTTGATGCAGACCCTTAGTTATTATTATTTGATAGTTGTCAGTAGTGGATATAAAATGAGGTAGTGATTCTCTAGCAAGTAAATCTTAAAATTTAAAAATGCTAATGTTGTATTGGTGTTAAGTGGCACCATTGCTCCAGGTAAAAGTTTGAGTAAACATTCAACAACACACTGTGATGGGCTGGAAATTTTAGGTCACAATTAGCAATATCATTTTGATAGCATCAGTAAGGGATAGGGATAGGAACTAACACTTAACTGCTTGAAAGAAGCTTGTTATATTTGATGCTTACTTGCTAGCTGCTGTTAAGTACCATGGAGTCGGTTCCGACTCGCAGTGACCTTGCCTGGGCTTCCGAGGCTGTAAATCTTTATGGGAGCAGAATGCCTCATCTTTCTCCCGCAGAACCACTGGTAGTTTCAAACTGCTGACCTTGAGGTTGGCAGCCCAACTTATAATCACTAGATAAGTAAAATTAAAATTAATAACAGTGATTTTTGTGTATATGTGCTATTGTGTGTATGAGAGAAATAGAGACAGAGAAAGAAAAAAATGTTATAAATATGTTTAGTGCTGTTGAGTTGGTGCCAACTCATAGTGACAGTATATGGTTCCCAAGGCTGGAAACCATTATGTGAGCAGAAAGCCTCATCTCTCTCTTGAGAAGTGACTAGTGAGTTTCAATTGCTGACCTTGTGGTTAGCAGTCAAGTGATTGTTCTGCAGTGCCACAAGTACTAATGTTCATATTTATTATCTAAAACTGACAGAGAAAGGGCTTATAATATTTATTATGAGAATCTTCTTCATTTGCTCATTTATTCATGTCTTGTGAATTGTGTTCTAGAGTAGGTATTAAAATAAAACTTGGAATTCTGAGTATCCAATTATTTTATTGAAATATAGGTCAGATCTCTTAATAACAGTTTCTCTCATAGTTTTCACCATCTTTGTTTATTTTTGTAATTATTTATACAATGATTATGAGGAAATAATTCCAGGGATAATATTTTATATATTTGAATATAGAGAGTTAAAGTTTCTCATGTTAACATAATACTCCAAATTTTCACTGTTGGTTCATACATTGATTCAACCCTCATTCAAAAAGAGAACATTGAATATTGACTCTGTATACTGCCTATGTTAGATACAAGTTATACACAGCACACATGGAAATGATGTTATGCTCTCTAGTTTACAGAACTTTCCATATAGTACGTGTGTGCATAGTGTGTGTATAATTAAAAAGTCATGTAGAATCTGTAATTAAAAATAATAAAATTATTTGAAGGGAATTTAGTGAGTCAATGAGAAAGAAAGGAGCAGCAGTGACTCCATACCATAAGCCTTGGACTGTGAACCACAAAATCCATGGTTAGATCCCACCAGCCACTCCAAAGGAGGAAGATAAGGTTTTCTGCCCCCACAAAGATTTTAAAAAGCTTCAGAAACTCTATGCAGGGTCACTATGCATCAGAACCCACTCAACGACATTTAACAATAACAACAGATGAGAAAGAATAATTGATATATTTCAATTATGGTATAGGTGAAGAATATTGAACATATCATGGACTTCTGGAAAACCAAATAAATCTTTCTTGCAAAAATGCAATCAGAATACTCCTTAAAAACTAGGATGAGAAGACTTTGTCTCATGTCCTTTGGACCTTGTATCATGTGATTACTTGGGAATAGTTCCTGGGAATGGACATTGTGCTTTATAAAGTTGAGAGTCACTGAAAAAGAGAAAGCCCCAATGAGATAGATTGACACAGTGATGGCAACAGTAACTTCAATCATGACAACTATGGTGGCAATGATTCAGAATTCAGTAGTGTTTTCTTCTGGGCACTGAACACTAGTTAAGTGAACCCAACACCAGTTAAGTGCCATTGAGTTGGTTCCAACTGGGTTTCTGAAGAGCAGCTGAAGGATTTGAACTGCTGAACTTGTGGATGGCAGTCCAGTGCTATATATATGTAGTTCTAGCTCTAGATATAAATAGATATAGATATAGATAGATAGCTATAGATAGAAATAGATAGATAGATATAGATAGATAGATATGTTGTTGTTGTTAGGTGCTATCGAGTTGGCACTGACTCTTAGCGACCCTATGCACAGCAGACCAAAACACTGCCCAATTCTAGGCCAACCTCACTCACTACTATTGCCATGCTTGAGTTCATCGATACTGCCACCTGGCCAATCCATCTCATTGGGGGTCTTCCTCTTTTTCTCTGACCTTCCA
>NW_006408965.1:949679-954254 GCF_000296735.1 Chrysochloris asiatica
ATACTATAGTGCCACACAAGGAGTCACATATTCATTGAGACACAGAAATAATGTGATACAATCCTAAACTTAATCTGCTTAGACCAGATAATAATTTTTACATGGAATTTAAGTACCAAAGGAGCTCTGGTAGCATAGTGGTTGAGTCAGCTAGTCTCAAGGTCAGTAGTTTGAAATTACCAGCAGTTCTGTCAGAGAAAGATGAGAATTTCTGCTCCTGTGGAGATTTACAGCCTTGGAAACCCTATGTAGAGTCACTATGAATCAGAACTGACTCTACGGCACATAACCACCACCACAACCAGCTATACTTCAGATATTTTTGTTTGTTTCATTAAATTGATATGGGAGTCCTGGTGTGGCACTGTATGATAAGCACTGGATTGCTAATTGCAAGGTCTGTGGTTAAAGCCCACTGGCTACTCCTTAGACACCTGATACAGGGCCACTATGTGTTGGAACCCACTCTACAAAACTTAACAACAACAACAGATTGATGTTAATGGTGTAATATTTGTTCCAATACAATTTTCCTTCTAATCATTATTTTCTTATGTTCAGACCTACTACCTTTGCATTAAAAATATTACATTGTTTCATTTGTACATTTTGATTGTAAAAAAAATAATAGGAGGATTGAAATATTTATGGATTCTAAAAAACAAGATGTTAGCTTGAGGACTAAGGTGTACCTGACCCAATCCATGGTATTTTCAATAACCTCATATGCATGCATACGAAAGCTGGACAGTGAGTAAGGAAGACCATACAAGAATTGATGCTTTTGAGTTATGGTATTGAAGAAGAATATTGAAAGTGACATGGGCTGCCAAAAGAACCAACAGATCTGTTTGGGAAGGAGTGCAGCTAGAGTGTTCCTTGGAGGCCACGATGGCCAAACTTCGTCTCTCATACTTCAGACATATTGTCAGGACAGACCAGTCACTGGAGAAGGATACCATGTTTAGTAAGGTGGAGGGTCAGAGCAAAAGAGGAAGATCCCCAGCAAAATGGTTTGGCAATATGGCAGCATCAATGAGCTCAATCATGGCAACAATTGTAAGGTTGGCCCAGGACCATGCAGTATTTCATTCTGTTGTGTATAGGGAGTCTATGAGTTGGTACTGATTCTATGGCACCTAACAACAACAATAAAAAAGAACAACAACAAAAAACAACCAACAACAATAAATAAAATAAGTCTTAGTTGTTTTATCTAAAAATATTTTTGTATTTAAACACTTGTTTTGGTTGCTATCACATTAGTTTCCTTACCTGTCCCTGATCTTTACTTTGTAAAATGTTGTAAAGTGAATAAACACTGTGCTTAGTGGATATTTTGGGATGTGATAAAAGTAGTACCATTAAACCATATTTTAATTCCTGTAAATTTCTAAGCATTACTAAACTACATACATCTGTAGAACTAATAAGACTCCATGGTGGCACTTAGGATTAGCATTGGGCTGCTAACCCAAAGTGGTTCAAACCCACCAGCTGTTCTGCAGGAGAATGATGGGGCAGTCTGTACCTGTAAAAATTTATAGTATCAGAAATCCTATGGATCAGTCCTACTCTCTTTTATGGGGTAACTATGAATTACAATTGACTTAATGGCACTGGGTTTCATTTTTGGGTAAAACACATAAAATGAAGAAGAAGAAAAAAAAAAAGCTATGTTAAAATTGCTATCTTCCACACAAGAAAGAAAAGATACTTATCAATTGTTAAGGATCCACTGAAATAGGTCTGAAAGGGTCTACAGCTGCTGACAAAACCACAACTCTGGGCCCAATTAACAATACCCATTTTTAATTAACAGCTGCTGACTCTTTGCCATTGAAATATTCACGCTCTAGGTGTGAAATGGCAACCCCCATTTGTCATATCTGTCAAATTTAATTTTGGAATCCCATGGTCTTCCTTCCACAGAATAGTAGTGAATAACAAGAACATATTTCCTACCTGCCAAAGTTCCATTTCAAGACAAAAACTAGGAAAATAGATCTGTAACAATAATAATAGTAATAAAAGGTTGGATCAGCATTAATAGCACAATTTTTCTCAATTTCCTTCATAGCATCTATAATCTTACAAATTGTGTCAAGATTTATTCCAATATTTTCGTGGAGGGTATAATAAAGAATCAAAAGTTGTAATAATTCATTTTAAGTTTTTATTCAAAAACTTGTACAAAGCCTCCCTCTAAAATGTGTTAGACACTAAATAACTTAGGCACATTCTGATAGATTATATTCAGTCCTGAGCCCACAAATAAAAATAAGAGAGTCTTTTCTGGAAAGCATCACCTCTTAAAAAAAAAAAAAAAAAAGCCAAATGTCCATACAAATGAATATTCTAATGTGTGTATTATTTCTTTAAAGACCCCTATTGGCCCTGTAGGATAAGCACTGAACTGCTAAACACAAGGCGGTGGTGGTGGTTATGTGCCGTGTAGTCAGTTCTAACTCATAGCGATCCTATACAGGGTTTCCAAGGCTGTAAATCTTTACGGGAGTAGAAAGCCTCATCTTTGTCCTGAAGAACAGCTGGTAGTTTCGAACTGCTGACGTTGCGGTTCGCAGCCTGATTCGTAACCACTACGCTAATACAAGGTAGGAAGTACAAACTCACTAATTGTTCAGCTGGAGAAAGATGAGACTTTCTACTCCAATAAAGATTTATAGCCTCAGAACCCCTATACAGGATCACTGAGTCAGAATCAACTAGATAGTGGTAAGTTTGTTTGGGTGTTATGATTTCCTTATTAATATGTAAAGGGTAAAAACCATCAATAATGGCATGATTGAAAAGGAAGTAAAAATAAGGACAAAGAACAAGCAAGTTGGTTAAATGTGGGTTTTGTAAATGAATTCTTAAATAAAAATAAGTTTTGGGGCTAAATATTATTAAAATTGGAACCACTAGGATATTTTATTCAATATCTAATAAAATAATATTTTTTGGAAATAAATATAATCATGTACTCTACTTGTCTCATCCACTACCTGCCTGTCAGTTTGCTATACTGCGGTGGTCTGTGTGTCACTGTGATGCTAGAAGTTTTCCACCAGTATTTTAAATAGCAGCAGGTCACCCATGGTAGATATGTTACAACAGAGCTCCCAGACTAAGATAGACTAAGAAAAAGGAAAGACACACCACATCTGAAAATCTTATGAATAACAGCAAAACATTTTCATATATAGTTCTTGAAGAGGAGCCCTTCAGTTGGAAGTTGCTGAAAATATGACTGGAGAAGAGCTGCTTTCTCAAAGTAGATTTGACATTATAAAGTGGGTGGAGTTTAGTTTTGGGGACCTTAATTTTTCTGATATTGTACAACTCATATTTAGAAGAAACAGCTGCAAACATCCATTAATAGTTGGATAGTGGAATTGACAAACTATGAATCTAGTAAAATTGCAAGTTACCAAAAATGAAATGAAACAGCTAACAATGGGTATCCTAGGCATTAGTGAGATGCATTGGACTGGTATTTGCCATTTTGGATCAGGCAAACATATTGTTTAATATGCTGAGAATGAAAAATTGAATAGGAATGTCAGAAAGTAAGTGTCAAGCTCTATCTTGAAGAACAGTGCTGTCCGTGGTAAGATAAAATACAAAGAAGGCCAGTTAATACCATTATTGCTCAAATTTATGCACCAACCACTAAAGCCAGTGATGATGAAATAGAAGAAATCTACCAACTTTGTTGGAGTCCTGGTGTGGTGCTGTGGGTTAAGGTGATGGATTGCAAGGTTGGCTTGAACTGCAAGGTTGGTGGATCAAACTCACCAGCCACTTCTCAGAAACCCTGTACACTGTTGCTATGGATCAGAACTGACTCAACGGCATTTAACCACAATCAACTTCTTCAATCTGAAATTGAGCAAACATGCGAATAAGGTGCATTGATAAATAGTGGTGACTGGAATGCCAAAGATGGAAACAAAGAAGAAGGAGACATAGTTGAAAATTTGGTGATAGATATAATGCTAGGGATCCCCCCAAAAAATGTTTGCAAGCCACTGATTTACTCATTGAAAATTGCTTTTATCAACAGCATGTTGTTGCAATTGCTATGTTTCATCAAGTAGGTTTCAACTCATAGCAACCTTATACAGTATTTCCAAGGAAGGGTTGATGGTTGGAACTATCGACATTTTGGTTAGCAGTCCAGGGCATATTATACAACACCACAGAAGAAAGGTGACAATAAACATGGATCTCACTAGATAGAATAAACAGGAATCAAATGGACTGTATTTGTGGGAAGGCCAGATGTAACAAGGTCGGAGGCAGACTGTAGAAACTATAATCAATTACTCATATGCAAGATCAGGCTGAAACTGAGGAAAATTAAAGCAACTCCACAAAAGCCAAAATACGATATTGAGTAAGTTGTTGTTGTTAGGTGCCATAGAGTTGTCATCAACTAATAGTAATTCTGTGAACAACAGAATGAAACACTGCCTAGCCCTGCACCAGACTCACAATCATAGTTATGTTTGACCCCACTTCTGCTGCCACCGTGTCAATCCATTTAGATGGGTACTTCCTCTTCTTCTC
>NW_006408965.1:955225-956917 GCF_000296735.1 Chrysochloris asiatica
GAATCCAGTTTGGATCTCTAGAATTTGTCTGTTAAATTATAGTTTCAGCCTTTATTGAAATATTCTTAGCATAATTTTATTTGCATGGACTTTATTGACCCTTTTTAAACTTCTTGATTTCAAGGCCACCTGAGAAATGTCCAGATATTAACATTGCTCTTTATGATGTAAATCAAGATTTAATTTTCAGCCTCTTTCCTTTTTTCTGTGTCTCTTGCACCTTTCCTGAAGCCTGGTCACATGCGTCTCTTAGTGAGAAACAGCCCAGTGCTGGCCAGAGCTGTTTTGGAAAACTCTCCCATTTTAAGCTGTTCCTGATGACCCCTCCCCCTTCAATTCCATGATCTTTGCTGAGTAGATCCATATGTGCATGCGTAGTAGAATCTTCCAAGGGTAAGGGGGTTTCCACTTGATCAGGCACCCCTTCTAGTCACCAGAGTGGAAGTTCACAGACAGAGAGAGTTAAATGAACAGAAAAAAAAAAAAATCTTTTTCTCTGATGATCGACCTGACCCTTGAGATCAGAGCACTCCCTTTATCATTCACCTGCCCAAGATGACCACTCTGGGAATTGCCAGGATCTGCAGATTAGAAAACACCACCTTCCTTACTTCTGCTGCAAATCCCACTAGCAGGAAGCCTTTGATACGTCCAAATATTTTTTTTTTATATGTAGTTCAGAGTTCCGGGACCATCACCTGAAACTACCTTATCCAGTAGTCTGTGTTATTACTGGTGGAGGTCTGCATAGCACCTTTCCCAAATCAGCTATCAAGCCCCACCTCTCCAACCAACTCTTCTGCTCTTTTACCTCCTCATTACTTCCATTTGTTTTTGTGACTCTGTGCTGGAAATTGAGATTCGGAGACTCCCTTTCTCATATATTTTGATATTTTTCTTCTTTCTTGTCTTCTTAATAAGCTTTTGCTTATTTCCTGTACAATGTACTTGATGTCATCCCACAACTCATCTGGTCTTTTGTATTTCATATCTACTGCATCAAATCTGTTATTCACATGATCTCTAATTCAGGTAAGATATGTTCAAGATCATATTTTGGCTCTTGTGGCCCTGTTTTAATTTGCTTCAGCTTCAGCCTTTACTTGCTTATGAGCAATTGACGGTCTGTTCCACAGTCTGTCTTGGCCTTGGTTTGGCTGATATTATGGAGCATTTCCTCTGTCTCTTTACACAGATGAAATCAATTTGATTTCTGTTTATTCCATCTGGCGAGTTCCATGTATATAGTTATCTTTTATGTTGTTCAAAAAGGTATTTGCAATGAAGGAGCCATTGGTCTTGCAAAATCCTATCATGCACTCGCCATCATTGTTTCTGTTAACAAGGCCATAATTTTCAACCACTGATTTACCCTCTTTGTTCCCAACCTTTGAATTTCTATCTCCAGTTATTATCAATACATCTTCATTTCATGTTTAATGAATTTCAGACTGAAGAAGTTGGTTAAATTCTTCAATTTCACCATTACTGGCTTTAGTGTTGTTGTTTTTCATAAATTTGAATAGTGGTATTAACTGGTCTTCCTTGTTGGTGCATGGATATTACCCTACCAAAGGCAGCACTGTAATTCAAGACAGATCTTTATAAATATATGATGAATGTGACAGTATTCTTATTCAATTTGTCATTTACAGCATTGTAAGCCATGTGATTGTCAGATGGCAAATACCG